>NW_028291204.1:175000-210797 GCF_041222555.1 Hakea prostrata | reverse complement strand
ACCATGGGGGGGTCTTGAGCAGTCAATTGGTACTCTCTCATCCCTCGGGACAAACCATTTGGTATAAGTTTGGCGCATGTCGGGGTCACAACCTAGCCAAATGCAATGTCGGGGTAAAACCTAAGCCAAATACAAGTCTTCTACTTAGTTACATCAAGTCAGATCCGGATACTTCCATTCCTCGTCACCTGACGATCCTTTCCGGTATCCTTCACACTAGAGTCCACCCAGTCCTGACTACGGACTCATCAGCCCTATTGATCATCCACATATGAGTAAGCGGGAAGCTCTCCCGTCCTCTCACGGGTTGGTTACCGGTCTTAAGCGCCAGTGAGCCCAAGTCTAACCATATGCAACCCTACCAATAAATGGCCCCCACAATGTGATTCCTGTCCTCTCTGGGTTGGTTACCGGTCTTGAGCGCCCATGAATCCCCATTGCTACCACGGGTCGTTCGGTCTCAACTCCTTCGGGGGGGGGCGGGGGCTCCGATCCGTGGTGGGGGAGGCCCTTTAACCACCTTCCTTTGCTGATCAATAATTGCAATCACCTTGTATATAATTGGTAAGTAAATCATACATGAGTCAATTCAATATGAATAAGTAATGCTACTTGTAATCAAAGTTATGCAACGGTAGTATATCATTGTAAGAATCTAATTTAGGAATCATATCTATGATATTCAAATATAGAAACTAGATTCATGCTATCTATGTAATTAAGGAAATAACCATCCTTACCTTTTATAACTCTAAAGGAATCCTAAGAAATCAAGTAAGATCTTGGCAAACTTGAGGAAGAAGGTCCTAAACAAGTATATACAACATATTAGGAAAGATCCCTAACAGAAAAGATACCAAAACATCCAACACGGACCAGTGCGGAGTTCCTTGTACTCATTGGTCGAGTGGATTGGTCGTGGTCCGGTCGACCAATCGATCGACCAATGCGAGACGATAGCCCTAAAAAAAGCAGAGTTTTAAGATATGAAATCCGAATTTGGTGGTTCAAAGGGTACTAATCAAGGGGTAAACTACATCAGTAGTATTCTAACATATAGGGGACCTCAAAACACCAATCAAATCAAGATATCAAGATCCAAATTAGGAAACAAAAAGTTACCATAATTAGATCAACCATGGATCTTGATGAATTTGAAATAGAAAACAAAGACAAGAACAATAGGAGGATGGATCATTGCTTCAGGTAAAGGTATCATGAAAACATACTTAGATCTTCAAGGAACAAGGCTTAGAAGCATAAATCTAAATAAGGAAATAAAACCTACCATATATTTTACACCAACCAACCACAAGAAACACATAGTATGGTAGAAGAGAACAACTAGAAATTTATAGATTATGGATCATGGAAGGAAAACACAGTAATTAACTACTAATATGATCAATATAGAAGATCCAAAGAGATCAGAATTCAAATCAGAAGTTTAACAAAGATTAGATCATGGTTTGATCATGATTCCCTCAAAAGCTTGCAATGATCATAGTTAAGATCATTGTTCTAGCCTCAAATCCTTAGGATGATCATGAGAACATGTTGAGAGATGTTTGCAACGAGAGAATGCAGCATCTCTTCTACTGTCTCAACTCAAAAAGGAAAGAAAAACAAAGATGGAGGAGAAGAAAGAGAGTAGACATACCTTTTGATGCAAAAAGAAGAGTTTCGGCGAAGATCCGTCAAGAAAACACCAAGGATGCAAGGAGATGACTTGCGAGGAGGTCTTTGGTTCGTTCCGAGAGAGTTTGGAGGCAGCAAATACGAAGTGGACTCGAGATTGGACTTAAATAGAGCAAGAACAACCTAATTGCCAAAGACAGCACTCATTGGTCGAGTGGATTGGTCGTCTGGCCGGTCGACCAATCGGTCGACCAATCTTGCGGCAACAAGTCCAAAGCGGGGGATTGAAGGCCGGGATCAAATCCAATCCTAAAGGGGTTTTGCACACAAGTCAAGTGACTTACCTAATAGGTAGAAATGCCTTCAAACCAAGATAGAGAGCACTCCAAGTCCATCAACTAATCAGATCTTCATCGAGGATTCGGTTTCCATAAATAGAACTTCATCATCAACTTTCATGGATTCAAAGCCGGACACCAAGTCCTCCTTTGGGATGGCCCAAAGCTGACTTCTTACTTTACTTCGGGTCATCGGACCTACAAATAACAAGGTTTCCGGGTCAAGGTTAGGGCTGGGTTTTACATTCTCCCCCCCTTAAAGAAATTTCGTCCCCGAAATTGAAAGCGTACTGTGCTTCCAAAGAGGTAAGGAAACTTCTCCTTCATATCTTCTTCCTTCTCCCAAGAAGCTTCTTCAGGGGGTATGGTTCTTCCACCGAATCTTCACCAAAGGAATGGTGCGATTCCTTGTTGCTTGTCCTTCCTATCCAAGATTTCGGCCGGTTCTTCATCATAGGTCAAATCGGCACTAAGTCCTTGGTGCTTGCTGCAAAATGTGTTCCGGATTCTCTATGTATTTTCGGAGCATCGAAATATGAAACACATTGTGAACACCAGCAAGAGGCGGAGGTAATGCTAATCGATACGCAACAGGTCCAACCTTTTCCAAAATCTCGAAAGGTCCAATGTAACGAGGGCTAAGCTTTCCCTTAACATTGAATCTCATCACACCCTTCATTGGTGAAACCTTGAGAAAGACTTTCTCTCCAACTTGAAATTCCAAATCGGTCCTTCTCTTATCGGCATAAGATTTACTGTCTTGGTGGTGGAGACTTAATCCTTTCTCTTATCATATCTACCATAGCACTCGTAGCTTCAATCATCTCGGGACCTAAGACTTTTCTTTCACTGTCTCGATCCAGTACAAAGGTGTCCTACAAATCTTGCCATACAAAGCCTTGAATGGAGCCATGCCTATTGTTGCTTGATAAGCTGTTGTTATAGGCAAACTCAACCAAAGCTAGGTGTTCATCCCAATTACCACCCATATCCACCACACAAGATCTGAGCATGTCTTCCAATGTCTGAATTGTCCGCTCAGATTGTCCATCAGGCTGTGGATGATGAGCTGTACTCAAGTTCAATTGGGTTCCCAAGGCCTTCTGCAAACTATTCCAAAACCTTGAGGTGAACCTGGGATCACGATCCGAAACAATACTCAATGGCACACCATGCGGACGAACCACATTATCCACATAAAGCCTTGCTAGCTTATCCAGTATGAGTGATCTTCATAGGAATGAAATGGGCTGATTTGGTCAACCTATCAACAATCACCCACACGGTGTCATTGCCTTTACTTGTCCGAGGCAAGCTAGTCACAAAGTCCATGGAGATATCCTCCCACTTCCAACTAGGAATAGGAAGAGGCTGAAGTAATCCAGATGGAGGTTGTCGAGCGGCTTTCACACGTTGGCAAGTCTCACACTTGGCAACAAAATCATCAACATCCGCCTTGAGACCAATCCACCAAAAATGTTCCTTCAAGTCCTTGTACATCTTGGTGCTTCCGGGTGTATAGTAAAGAGGCCAGTGGTGTGCTTCCTTCAATATTTCTTTCTTAACTTCTTCATTTGCAGAGCACACACACGTCTTCCTCTAAACAACAAAGCACCATCCATGGATATACCAAAGTCGGGGTCCGACTCGGGATTCGAAGAAATCTTCTCAACTTTGATCAAAAGCTCTTGATCGAACTTCTGTGAGCAACAATCTTATCTCTAAGACCAGATCTTGCCGTCATGGCGAAAAGAATAAAATCAGAATTCTCGGGGACGATTTCCAAATCAAAACTCTCAATAGAAGACCACAATGGTAAACTCAAAGCATTCAAATCCAAAGTCTTCTTCGGTTCTTCCTACTAAGAGCATCAGCAACAACATTTGCTTTCCCGGGATGATCTTGAATATCACAATCATAATCGGAGACTAGTTCCAACCATCTCCTTTGCCTCATGTTCAACTCCTTTTGGGTAAAGAAGTATTTCAAACTCTTATGATCCGTGAAAATGGCAATCTTCTCACCGTAAAGATAATGTCTCCAAATCTTCAAAGCAAAGACAACGGCGGCAAGTTCTAGATCGTGAGTGGGGTAATTCCGCTCATAATCCTTCAATTGCCGAGAAGCATAGGCTACGACCTTGCCATGTTGCATCAGTACACAACCCAAACCAATCTTTGGCGCATCGGTATAAAGCTGTCATACCACCGGAACTATCGGGTATAGTCAAAACCGGGGCACTTGTCAATCTATCTTTCAACTCTTGGAAATTCTTCTCACAAGCGTCAGACCAAACAAACTTCTCTTCTTTCCTGGTCAACTTAGTCATAGGAGCAGCCAACCGAGAAAAATTCTCAATAAACCTTCGGTAGTAACCCGCCAATCCAAGAAAACTTCTTATTTCCGTTGCTTGACTTCGGTCTTTCCCAATCAGCCACAGACTTGGACCTTTTCGGGATCGACACGAATACCTTCGGCTGAAACTACATGACCAAGGAATACCACTCTCTTAAGCCAGAAATCACACTTGCTAAACTTAGCGAACAACTTCTTTTCTCGCAACCTTTGCAAAGTGAAACTTAGATGACTCGCATGCTCTTCTTCGCTCTTCGAATAGATCAAGATGTCATCAATGAAAACAATCACAAACTTATCAAGCACATCATGAAATACTCGGTTCATGAGGTCCATGAACACCGCGGGAGCATTGGTCAATCCGAAGGGCATGACTCTAAACTCGTAGTGACCATACCGCGTTCGGAAAGCTGTCTTGAAGATATCACTAGACTTCACTTTCAATTGGTGATATCCGGACCTTAAGTCAATCTTTGAGAACACAACTGCACCCTTCAAGCTGATCGAAGAGATCATCAATTACGGGCAGCGGATATCTATTCTTGATAGTCAACTTATTCAACTCACGGTAGTCGATGCACAAGCGCATACTACCGTCTTTCTTCTTGACGAACAAGACCGGAGCTCCCCAAGGTGACACACTAGGCTGTCTGAAACCTCTATCAATGAGCTCATTCAACTGATTTTGCAACTCTTTCAACTCGGTAGGAGCCATCCCTGTCGGAGCTTTAGATACCGGAGCGGCACCGGGGACGAGATCAATAGAAAATTCGACATCCCTGTCCGGAGGCACTCACGATAGATCATCGGGGAAGACATCAACAAAGTCGCGAGACAACTCGACTTCATCGACTCTTTTCTCCACTATACCCTTGCCTTCGGATGAAGCATCATCCACTAGGGCATAGACTTGCATCGGTCACGAGACAGACACCTTCCTACAAACCCTTCTCTTTTCACCACTGAAATTCTAAGACCGGACTTCCACAAATATGGACCTGAATCTTCTTTGAGGAACAAAGGAACACGGCTTTGTGGGCTGTCAACCAATCAATTCCCAAAATAACATCGAAGTCCTTCATGTCAAGAATCACAAAATTGGCTTCCAAGTTCTTCTCACCAATCAACACGGGACATTTAGATAACCCCTTATCTAGTTTCTCAACAGGGACCAGTGGGTGTACTAATCAATAAACAACTAGACAACTTCTCGGGGATTAGGTTAGTCTTCTTGATGAATGCGAGATGACATGAGCAGAATGAGATGCACCCGTATCAAATAAGACAAATGCGAGAAATAGAAGCGACTAACAATGTACACCTGTAATCACTTCATGGCTTGGATCCTGCTCGGCCTTTGGAAATCTGAAAACTCTACCGGAGGGAGGAGGCGGGAGCACTCTTCACCAGCGGGGCGGCTGGCTTGGGCGGGCCGCCCGGACGAGCACGAGCAAAATGACCAGCTTGCTTGCGGTAGAAACAAACGGGAGTTGCTTTGGATCCAACGGGGGTGGCTGCAACGAGAGGGCTTCCGAACAAAAGGCCTTGCACTTGCACTTGCACTTGCACTTGCTGGTGGTCGGTTTCCGCCATCTTGTCTAAAGCGGCCGGGCTGCTGAAAACCCGTGTTACGACCTACACTCTTAGCTTTGAAAGGTAGGAGTGGGGTAGGGTGTAGGTCTCACAAAACGATGGTCATTACGATCCACCAAACCAGAATTCCTTGACTGCCAAGGCTTTTGCACACGAGCACTTTCCTTCTCTGTTTCTTCCAACTTCTTCGAGTTACGCACCACTTGAGCATAGCTCACTATAGGCTGGGTTGTGAGGTAAGCTTTAATGGCGGGCGCGAGTCCTTTGAAGAACTTCTTTGCTTTCGCGAGGTCATCCTTCGAGAGAATGCGGAGCAAAGAAATGAAGCTCCTCGAACTTCTGTTGGTACTCCAACACGAGACGAGTTCCTTGAGTCGAGAATCATGAACTCGGCTTCCTTCGCATCTTTCACCGCCTCGGGAAAGTAGTTCATACAAAAAGCCTCTTTGAATAACTCCCAAGTTACAACTCCTGCATGCAAACCTTCCAAAAGCAGGGCCGAGTGGAGATCCACCATGCATCGGCTTCTTGTTGCAACCATTCGAGCAAACAAAATCTTACGAGCTTCCGAGCATTGCGGATGTCGGAAAGCCTTCTCCAACTCACGAAGCCACTTGTTAGGAAACAAGGGGTCCTTGGTAACTCCGGTGAAAGTGGGTACTTGCATCTTGAGAAAACTCTCCATCGGGCGAGTATGAGGAGTTCCGCTAAACCTCCCGCATTCGGGAGCTGCGGCATGAGGATTCACATTAGCACCAGCCGGGTCTCATTATGCGAGTCATGAAACCCACCAACATCTGGTTGAATTGAGCTGCTTCTTTCTTTGCATCATATTGCCCATAATATTGGCAATATCTCGAAAACTTCCAACATTCGGGGCACCGGGGATCTCATGAGTACCACTGATCAACATTTGGTATCTCACCACCTCCATGAGGTACTTCACCACCTCCACGAGGTATTTCACCACCTCCATGACCACTTTGGATTCACCACGCCCACTTCTCGGAGTAACCATTACGCAAAACCGAGAACATCAAAATACCGAATTTGAAGATTCAACATAAACCACAAGTCCAAATGATTTGAAAACTTAAATCATGCTCAAATATATCCATATAGTCATCAAACAATATTCCATAAGGCAAAAATCACATTTTCCAAAAATTCAACAGCAATTGAGGTCTCTGTGACCATTGGTCGAGTGATTGGTCGGCCCGACCCGGTCGACCAATGAGTCGACCAATGCGAGCAATGCGAAAATTCGCATTATAAACCTCACTTTCACATTCCAACCTCATTCTAACTTCTTCCAAAGGTGAGAGAGCTCTAGGGAAAGTCTCCAAGAGTTCCCACAAGTGTTCTTGAGGTGATTTAGTGCTTCAACAACAACACCACAACACACCATCTTCACAAACAAGGTAAATCTCTCATTCTTTCTTCCATTTTCATCTTCTCATGCTTGCATTTCAATAAAACCATGCTTTACTTGTATCCAATGCTAGAAATCATGCTTAGGAATGCTTAGAAACATATTCCCTAAGTTTTAAATACAATGCCATGCATAGACAACAAGTTTTAACATAATGGTGCTCATCTCGTAAAGTTTTATACCGAAATCGATATCTTTAGAAAAATTCCGTTTTCTCTCAAACCGCTTGAAATTTTCGCACGAGATCAAATGCTACATGCTCAAGATGACATTGTAGATAGGTCCATACAATTTGATTTAACCAATTTCAACTTTTCAAAAATCCAATTTTGACCTAAATTGCAAAATCCCCAAATTTCCTTCTTGCTGAATTTTTCGCTTTAATCCAAGTTTTTCGATCGATTTTCATCAAACAAACTTCATAGACATGAAATTCCAAGTATTGCGCACATGCTAGTATGTTCAAATCAAATTTCCCCCAAATTTGAAATTTTCCAAAAATTACGAAAATACCCTTTTGGCTCAAATCTTAAGATAGCACTAACTGGAATTGTCTCTTGTCTCTTTCACGGATACACTATGCAAAGGGGAGGGCGAGGACGAGGTAGAGGTCGTGGTCGCATTGTAGGTGCTCTTAGGGGCGAGAGGTCGGGTTCCTTCGAGCCTAGACGGGAGGTTAGGAGACCGGACATGTTTGACACACCTCGGGCCGAGTTCTGTCTGAGGCCTACTTCAGCTCTTTGCAATATCGAGATGGGACGTCTACTTCACTTACGCCAGCTCGGAGCCTTTAGGATTCGGCGGAGGTTCGACACATTGCGGTGGACTCATCTCTTCACCGAGGATCTGCCGGTATACCGGAACTAGTGAGGTTGTTCTTTAGCAACCTTACTTACACGAGGAGGCTCGAGGCCAAGGACATCCACTTAGACTTGTCCTTGGGAGCGGGGTCTTCCGGACTCGGATTCGCTTCTCTACCCGGACAACGGCTGAGATCTTGCGGGTTCCTTACTATCCACGGCGGTGTGTGTGGATACCTGCGGGAGCGGATCTGGACAGCCATCGATGCCGTACGAGCTACGCGAGATATGCTCTACGCTATGGGATAGCCGTCGATGCTTCACACCGTGGACCAGCGGACGGATGACGGATTCTGCACGGATTATCGGTCGCATAGTCGGCCGAAACATTATGCCGAAAGCCGGACATCACCATCGGGTCACGGTGATGGAGGCCTTAGTCATCTACCGCATCTACATGGGCTTCGAGATCGATCTCTCCTACATCATTCAGCGGGTCATGTTGGACTTGGTTCTGCGGCCTAGCATGCGGAACCTTTGCTATGGGAGGCTACGACTTTGATCTTCGGGCATTTCGGGGTGAGTTTCGAGGATACACCGGTGGACACCTGGATCACGGGGATACTCTATTGGGACTCGGACCATTCGTCGGATGAGACTACGGCGATCGGAGAGATCTCCTGGTCCGAGGAGGGTGAGGATGATGATGAATCGGAGGATGAGGATCGGGGATCGAGAGGATGGAGGAGAGGATATCGGTCTGATAGTGATGATCGGGCCGGAGATGATGCGGATATGCACGAGGCTGAGCACATGCATCACGAGTTTCCTTCATCACACTTCGAGGCGGGTGGCCCTTCACATGCGGTTCCGGAGACTTCGGATCTTGGAGCACGGATGAGATCGATGACTTCCATGCTAGAGAGAATGGAGGTCGGACGGGAGAGCAGATGTACGAGAGGATGGAGTCACGACGGGATAGGATAGAGCATCGGGTGACTCGGCTAGCGGAGGAGTTCGGAGCATACGAGAGATCGAGAGAAGATCACCTAGATAGACTGTACCTTAGGATTTCCATTTATGCATTTCGGATGTAATCGTTGTAAAAAAACCTTTGAAATTAATGAAGTTCATTCTGTTTCACTTAATTATTGTATGTTATGCACTTTTCTTTTCCTTGCATTAGTGACATTTGTTCAAGTATAATTATGGTATGTTATTCGGAAATGTTCTGTTATGCCTCAAAGGTCAAGTTTCTAATTCGGTGTTCTATTATTCACTTCTAAGAGTAGAAGAGTCATTTCAGATCAATGACTCGGGAATGTTCGAGTTGTTGTCTTTTGTGGTTAGGATCTCCTCGAACCTTGGGCTCCGATACCAATCATCACGCCCTCCCGGCCGGTACCCTATCGGCATACCCGAGTGTGATCCACGGCCCGAAGATCAGGTATCGAGTGATCAACCTCCCACATAAACAATAACATAATCATGAACAATCATAACAAAAGTGCGGAAGATAAACCATAGATCCAATAAAGAAAGAATGAATCATAAATGAATCGAATAATAGATATAATCGAGTATCAAACGAGATAAGTAAAGTGAGGCAAAAATCCCACTTTACAACCAGCGGAAAAGTAGCTCTAAAGAGAATAAACTAAATAAAATCTAATCCCAGTAGCTAGTACATTGGGTAACTAAATTGTTCTCCACTTTATAGACAACATCCTTATAAGTGTAAATCTCATAAATGGCACAAGGACGCTTCCACTCGATGGTCGGACTAAGCATCGTACGGAGCATAACCACTCGCGGGATCTTGAGTAATTGTGGTAACCGCAATCACCTTCCTGGAGATATGCCTCTTCGCCTTGCGCTTCTTCATAGGGACCGTCATAGTACTCGGTACTGCGGGATAGTCTAACAAACATTGTACAATAAAGGAATGAGTTTCAAAGAAACTCGGTAAAGCGATTAAAATCCATAATAACATAAATGGCGGGATTCCAGAACAAACATAAATGCAATATGATATGAGACAAGCAATGAATGAATGAATCTAACTCTATGTATGCTGGTCTCTATTGGCGGACATGCTTTAAGTCATAGCACCGTACTTCTTTAGGAAAGTCCACTCACATCCTCAACCATTTAAGATATCTTGGATTCTCTCACGGATCATTTCACCGGTCTTGAGCAGCCGATTGGTAATGGGTCCTTCATCCCTCGGGACAAACCATGGCGGGGGGTTAAGTCAACACACTCTCTCACAACCATTTGGTATAAGTCTTGGCGCATGTCGGGGGTAAAACCTAGCCAAATGCAAGTCTTCTACTTAGTTACATCAAGTCGGATCCGAGATACTTCCATTCCTCGTCCACGACGATCCTTTCCGGTATCCTTCACACTAGAGTCCTCATAGTCCCGACTACGGACTCATCAACCCTATTGATCATCCACATATGGTAAACGGGAAGCTCTCACGTCCTCTCACGGGTTGGTTACCGGTCTTAAGCGCCCGTGAGCCCAAGTCTAACCATATGCAACCCTACCAATAAATGGCCCCCACAATGTGATTCCTGTCCTCTCACGGGTTGGTTACCGGTCTTGAGCGCCCATGAATCCCCATTGCTACCACGGGTCGTTCGGTCTCAATACCCCTCCGATTAGGGTCCGACATAACAGGACATCCTAGCCAAACACTACTAGACAATCCTAGATATGTCATCCAACGGTTTAGGAAGGTGTCCGAGAGGGCATCTCCGGAAACATCCCATAATATTCCCGTAGTAGTCCAAGGACAGAAGTGTCAAAAGGACACCTCTCCTTTCCAAACCATACTTAAGCATACACATGCATCAATTCATATCATCACATATATGGTAACCTTATATATGGAAAGAAATCAATAATTGCAATCACCTTGTATATAATTGGTAAGTAAATCATACATGAGTCAATTCAATATGAATAAGTAATGCTACTGTAATCAAAGTTATGCAACAGTAGTATATCATTGTAAGAATCTAATTTAGGAATCATATCTATGATATTCAAATATAGAAACTAGATTCATGCTATCTATGTAATTAAGGAAATAACCATCCTTACCTTTTATAACTTGCAAAGGAATCCTAAGAAATCAAGTAAGATCTTGGCAAACTTGAGAAGAAGGTCCTAAACAAGTATATACAACATATTAGGAAAGATCCCTAACAGAAAAGATACCAAAACATCCAACACGGACCAATTCGGAGTTGCTTTGTACTCATTGGTCGAGTGGATTGGTCGATTGGTCCATCGACCAATCGATCGACCAATGCGACGACGATAGCCCAAAAAAAACAGAGTTTTAAGATATGAAATCCGAATTTGGTGGTTCAAAAGGGTACTAATCAAGGGGTAAACTACATCAGTAGTATTCTAACATATAGGGGACCTCAAAACACCAATCAAATCAAGATATCAAGATCCAAATTAGGAAACAAAAAGTTACCATAATTAGATCAACCATGGATCTTGATGAATTTGAAATAGAAAACAAAGACAAGAACAATAGGAGGATGGATCATTGCTTCAGGTAAAGGTATCATGAAAACATACTTAGATCTTCAAGGAACAAGGCTTAGAAGCATAAATCTAAATAAGGAAATAAAACCTACCATATATGTAACTACCATGCATCATGAAGAACACATAGTATGGTAGAAGAGAACAACTAGAAATTTATAGATTATGGATCATGGAAGGAAAACACAGTAATTAACTACTAATATGATCAATATAGAAGATCCAAAGAGATCAGAATTCAAATCAGAAGTTTAACAAAGATTAGATCATGGTTTGATCATGATTCCCTCAAAAGCTTGCAATGATCATAGTTAAGATCATTGTTCTAGCCTCAAATCCTTAGGATGATCATGAGAACATGTTCGAGAGATGTTTGCAACAGAGAATGCAGCATCTCTTCTACTGTCTCAACTCAAAAAGGAAAGAAAAACAAAGATGGAGGAGAAGAAAAGAGAGTAGACATACCTTTTGATGCAAAAAGAAGAGTTTCGACGAAGATCCGTCAAGAAAACACCAAGGATGCAAGGGAGATGACTTGCGAGAGGTCTTTGGTTCGTTCCAGAGAGTTTGGAGGCAGCAAATACGAAGTGGACTCGAGATTGGACTTAAATAGAGCAAGAACAACCTAATTGCCAAAGACAGCACTCATTGGTCGAGTGGATTGGTCGATTGGCCCGATCGACCAATCGATCGACCAATCTTGTCGACAAAATCCAAAACAGGGAATTGAAGGCCCAGATCAAATCCAATCCTAAAGGGGTTTTGCACACAAGTCAAGTGACTTACCTAATAGGTAGAAATGCCTTCAAACCAAGATAGAGAGCACTCCAAGTCCATCAACTAATCAGATCTTCATCAGGATTCAGTTTCCATAAATAGAACTTCATCATCAACTTTCATGGATTCAAAGCCAGACACCAAGTCCTCCACTGGGATGGCCCAAAGCTGACTTCTTACTTTACTTCGGGTCATCGGACCTACAAATAACAAGGTTTCCGGGTCAAGGTTAGGGCTGGGTTTTACAATAAAAGCGAGGGAAGATCCAAAAAAAGATAGGTCTCGAGGGTCAACCAAAACTCTAAGCTCACTCTGATTGAACTCCATTACTAGCATTTTAGAAGCTCTAGAGAGCTCTGAAAACACCATCGACACCATACTGACTAAATCATCGGAGACGAGATGCCGATCAAGACGATCGGCTCTAATATGTCCACTGCCGGTTCATACCGGTCAAACCAATCTTAATTGGGTTCAATTGAGAGATAAAGGAAGGATGATCAGCGACGTCCAAAGAGGAGCGATGATCCGACGGTTATGATTGAAAGTGTGTTATAAGCGGGAATGCAAGTACAAAAGCAAGGGAAGATCCGAAAAAAGGTAGGTCTCGAGGGTCAACCAAAACTCTAAGCTCACTCTAATTGAACTCCATTACTAGCATTTTAGAAGCTCCAGAGAGCTCTGAAAACACCATCAACACCATACTGACGAAATCGTCGGAGACGAGACGCCGATCAAGACGATCGGCTCCGTTTCTTACTGATATTCTGTCTTTTTCAGGAGTGAGAGGTTGATCGATCGAAGAGAAAACCAGATCGACTTAGATCTGAGGAGTTCGGTGCGGAAAACTACGGTTCGAGGCGATCGGCAGAAATAGCATTAACATTTTGGCGCCGTCTATGGGAAATCAGTTCAGAGCAGAAGCTATGGCTCAATCGCCTGAGCGAGAGGAGGAATTACCGATAGAAATGGCGGAAACAAGCCAGAGGGAGCCGAGGAGAGTAAATACAAAAAGAAGAACGAGAGAAGTGGTTCCGATACCGCAAATCCCAGTGATGCAAACTCGACAGAGGCAAAGAATGCTGGAGGATCACTCACCTCGTGCAACTGATCAGTTTGAAAGGCAAGAGAAACAGTTAGCAGATACATTGGCTACATCTCGTCCAGAGTTAGATCCAAATATGATCGCTGAGCGGTTTGAGAGCATGCAACATCAAATACTGGAGACACAAAATCTGATGAGAACTTTCATCAAACAGATCGGAGTACATCCTGAGGAAAGAGTTCCGGTTTTATCAGCTGGAAGATCTCGAACTCTTTCCCGAGCAAAAGCGACTTCTGTCCCAAATTCTCAGATTCAAAAGTCAGGAGGGAGCCGAAGGAGGTCATTTCTGAAGGAAGGATCAGGAGAGAGTGCAGATCCAAATTATATTCCACTGGAGACCGAAGATCTAGAATCGTCCAGGGATGATCAATTGAGTCATATCTGGAGTAAAAAGAGTAGAAGCGTTGGGGATTGGAGAGATAAAAAAGAAACAGGAAAATCAGGAGATTGCAGATCTGAAGTCTATGGATAGGAAATCAGTAAAAGATTTCGCGTTCTCGATGATCAGATTCAGCGACTGGTGAACAAAGATGACGGAGAAAAAGTTGAGGAAATGATGAACCAAAATCCATTTGCTAAGGACATTATGTCAGCACCATTGCCGCGCAATTTTAAACTTCCGACATTCACGATGTATGATGGAAGCACAGATCCAATGGAACACACAGCTCGGTTCAATTCTGTTATGATGCTGGCAGGTAACTCTGATGTTTTAAAGTGTCGTTCATTTCCATCTTCCTTGAAAGGATCTGCAACAACCTGGTTCTTCAACTTATTACCAAATTCCATTAAGGATTTTAAGGATTTGAAGAAAGTATTCTTATCAAGATTCCAAAGTAGCATGAAAAGCAACAAACAAGTTGATAATTTAGCTGCAATCCGTCAAAAATCGGGAGAATCAGTTCGAAATTGCATGAAGAGATTCAATCAGGAATCAATTCAAATTAAAATTTTGAATGAGGCGGTGGCATATGACGCTATGTTAACAGGCCTAACAGATGAGCATCTTCTGGAATTCCTGATCATGAACAAGCCGACGAATATAGCGGAATTGATAACTTGTTGTAATCAGTATGCAAATATGAAGGATATTCTCCAAGCAAGAAAAGAAACTGACAGCAGTGGAGTTAAAAGGAAAGATGATGGAGTTGTGAAATCTGATCAGAGAGATCAAAGAGAGCGAAGGAATAGCAGGATTTTTTCAAGAAATATTCCTGGTCGTCAATATAGAAGGGACATCCCAAGACCATTCCAAGAAAACTACACTCCTCTCAACGCAAGAAGATCAGAAATTTTGATGCGAATTCAGCATCAAGGATTTATGAAATGGCCATTACATATGATAGAAAAGGCGGATGAGAGGAATCCGAATAGATTCTGTAGATATCACAAAGATCATGGTCATGATACTGATGATTGCAGAATTCTGAAAAATGAAATTGAGCGACTGATCAGTCAAGGAAGATTGGATCAATTTGTTCAAAAGAGAAATGGAGGCAACAGAAGAAATGCCGTTGATCAGCTGAGAAGGTGGAATAATCGAACACCAGCTAGAGAAGACCAAACCAAGGGAGATTTTCAGTACAACTCTCCAGAGGAAAATGCTAAACAGCAGGAAAATCAGCAGATTCAACAGAAGCAGTCCCCTGTCATGACTATCTTGGGAAGTTTGGATTTAAATTCAATTTCAAAATCTAAGGCGCATGCCAGGTACGTAAATACTGTTGAATCTCATGTTACTCCTAGAAGAATCAAAATGATGAAAGAAATAATCTTCACAGAGGAAGAAATGGAAGGAATTCAAGAACCACACGATGACGCCATTGTGGTGGTCATTGAGGTGGCAAACAGAGATATTCATAGAGTTCTAGTAGACACAGGATCATCTGTAGACATAATGTCTTACGAAGCTTTTCAGCGATTGAAGTTGGATACAGTTAAGATAAAACCTTGCAACACAAGGCTATTTGGATTTTCTGGAGAATCTACTTCGGTGGAGGGGACTGTAGAGCTAACAATAACACTTGGAACACATCCACAAACGGTAACTACAGTTACTAAATTTTTGTTAATAAAAAGTCTATTAGCATACAATATAATTCTCGAGAGACCAACGTTGAATACTATTGGGGCAATAATTTCGACAAGACATTTGAAGGTCAAGTTCCCAACAAAAGGAGGCATTGGAGAATGCAAATCAGATCGAGAAAACTTCAAGGCGAGCTATACAACATTTTTGAAGGATTCAAAAGCACAAGGTAAGGCACTCGCCTTTACTGTTGAAGTTACGGATAACAAGGATGAGGAAAAAATTCAAAGAGGTGAACCGGTAGAAAAGCTGGAAAAAATTTGTTTTGGTTTGGAGAATCCAGAAAAAGGGACCATGATAGGAGTTGATCAGAGCAGTCAGGACAAGGAGCAATTGAGAGAATTTCTTCAGCAAAACGCAGATGTCTTTGCCTGGTCAGCACAAGACATGCCAGGTTTAAGCAAGGAAGTGGCGGACCATTGTCTATGGATAGATAAATCTATCAAGCCAGTAAAACAAAGACGAAGGAATTTTTCATCAGAAAAGCATGATGCAATTAAAGTTGAAGTGGATAAGCTTAGGAGATCTCAATTTATTGAGCAAATTGAGTGTCCAAGATGGTTAGCAAATGTGGTAATGGTAAAAAAGCATAATGGAAAATGGCGAATGTGTGTAGATTACACTGATTTGAACAAGGCATGTCCCAAAGATTGCTATCCTTTGCCACGAATTGATCAGTTAATTGATGCAACATCAAGTCAGCAAATGTTGAGTTTTATGGACGCTTATTCTGGTTATAATCAAATTCTTATGAAGAAGGAGGATCAGCCTCACACAGCATTCATGACCAATCGGGAAAGCTATTGTTATAAGGTTATGCCTTTTGGGTTAAAAAATGCTGGTGCAACATACCAAAGGGCGATGAACAAGCTGTTCGCTGATCAGATTGGAAGAAATATGGAGGTTTATGTAGATGATCTTCTCGTAAAAAGTCAATTTAAATCTGATCATCTTGCCGATTTAAGAAAGTGCTTTGATGTATTAAGGAGAAATGGAATGAGACTCAATCTTAAGAAGTGTGCATTTGGAGTTTTGTCTGGTAAATTCCTAGGTTTCATGGTCACGCAAAGGGGTATTGAGGCAAATCCAAAAAAAATCAGGGCTATCTTAAATATGACAGCACCCAGCAGTATGAAAGAAATTCAAAGCTTAACAGGAAGAGTTGCAGCATTAAGTAGATTTATATCAAGATCAGGAGATAAGTGTGCACCATTCTTCAAGGCATTGAAAAATCTAAATGCACTCAACGAATTCAAATGGTCAGAGGACTGTCAGAATTCATTTGAAGAGTGAAGAGGAGGCCGACCAGTCCACCAGTTTTATCTCGACCAAAGCCCGGAGAGAGCTTGCAGATGTATCTATCTTCTTCAAAAGCGGCAGTAAGCGCGGTGTTAATCCGGGAAGAAACCAGGAAGCTCTGACCCTATTTTCAGGCTCATCCAATTATTGTTCTTACCAATTGGCCTTTAAAGAAAATACTGCATAAGCCTGATCTGGTGGGGAGAATGGTATCATGGGCAGTAGAGTTAACAGAACATGATATAGATTATAAACCTAGAACTGCGATAAAGGCACAAGTTTTGGCTGATTTTATTGCTGAAAGTATTTCATCACCAGAGGAGGAAAAAGATTCTAGTGAGGTGTCTTCTGTGTGGACCTTACATGTAGATGGGTCAAGTCATTCACAGGGATTAGGAGCGGGGGTGATTTTACAAAGTCCGTTCGGATTTGTAATTCAAAATGCACTTCGGTTTAATTTTCATGCTTCAAACAATGAAGCAGAGTATGAAGCTCTTATTGTAGGATTACGACTAGCCAGATCTCTCTGTGTTCAAAGCATTGAAGTAAAAAGTGATTCTGAGCTGGTGGTCAATCAAGTCACGGGAGCGTATGGTGCGAAAGATGATCGAATGGTCAGCTATCTTAAAAAAGTATCACAATGTAAGGAGTGGTTCGCACAATTCTCAGTCACGAGGATATCTCGAAATCAAAATAATGAAGCAGATTCTCTGGCAAAATTAGCATCCGCAAAGTCTATTTCTATTCCACAAGCTGTATTTTATGAGGAGCTAGATATTCCAGCATATTCAGAGCCAGAAATAATGGAAATTGACGCAGAAATATCTTGGATGGATCCTATTATACAATATCTGAAAGATGGTATTCTTCCTAAAGATAAGGAAAAGGCCAGAACTGTGAAAAGAAGAGCTGCCAGGTTTATTCTAAAGAATGGGTTATTATATAAAAGAACAGTTTCTGGGCCACTTTTGAAATGTTTGGGACCCTCTAATGCTCTTTATGCCTTATCCGAGGTTCACGAAGGAATCTGTGGAAACCACTTAGGTGGGAAAGCTTTGGCTTATAAAATTCTAAGACAGGATTTTATTGGCCACGTATGTAATCTGAGGTGATTGAGTATGTAAGAAGGTGTCATCAATGCCAGATTCATGCACCAATTCAGAACCAGCCAGCAGAGCAGCTAACATCAATTCTTAATCCTCTCCCATTTGCTATGTGGGGTATGGATTTGTTGGGACCTTTTCCTGTTGCAACTGGAGGGAAAAAGTTTGTAGTGGCTGCAATCGATTATTTCACGAAATGGGTAGAAGCAAAAGCCTTGGCAACAACTACCACGAGTCAAATTGAAAAATTCTTCAGAAATCATGTCATATTCAGATATGGCCTACCAAAGATTCTATTGACTGATCACGGACCGCAATTTGACAATGAAATATTCAAGGAATTCTGTGCAGACTATCATATTGAGTGCAAACACTCATCTGTGGCATATCCTCAATGCAATGGCAAAATTGAGGTAACAAACAGAACACTTCTGCAGGGAATAAAAAGGAGGCTGGATGAAGCGCATAGTTTGTGGATTGATGAGCTACCTCATGTACTATGGGCGTATAGGACTACGGTCAGGACCCCAACAGGTGAAACACCTTTCAGACTGGCATATAGGTCAGAAGCATTGGCTCCAGTGGAGGTTATGGTGGGATCAAACAGATATGAGGGATTTGATCCAATAACTAATGAAGAAGGACTGCGGGCAAACCTTGAATTTTTAGATGAAGTCAGAGAAAAGGCCTTATACCGTAATATGGAATATCAGAGGAGAACAGCGGCGTATTATAATGCTCGAATCAAACATAAATCTTTCAGAGTAGGAGATTTGGTTTTGAGGAAAAAATCAACATCAGATCCAAGGAATTGTGGAAAGCTTTCTGCAAACTGGGAAGGGCCATATGTGGTAACAAAAACTGTGAGCAAAAATACATATTGGCTGAAGGATTCTCATGGAAGTTGTTTGAAACGACCGTGGAATGTAATTTACCTTAAGAAATATTATCAGTAGAAAGAATTTTCTGGTATTCTTGGAGAAAGCATTTTATTAAATGTCGTCATCCAAAGTTTCTTCTTCATTATTAATCCAAAGGACATTTATGCGAACCAGTTCTTCTGATCAAGCCATTTCAACGCTGATCAAGGGTCATTCCTTCCGAGGATGATCCTGACTTTCCGAAGTCAGGCCCAAGTGGTCAACCTTACGAGGTCACGTTGTAAAACCCAGCCCTAACCTTGACCCGGAAACCTTGTTATTTGTAGGTCCGATGACCCGAAGTAAAGTAAGAAGTCAGCTTTGGGCCATCCCAGTGGAGGACTTGGTGTCTGGCTTTGAATCCATGAAAGTTGATGATGAAGTTCTATTTATGGAAACTGAATCTTGATGAAGATCGGATTAGTTGATGGACTTGGAGTGCTCTCTATCTTGGTTTGAAGGCATTTCTACCTATTAGGTAAGTCACTTGACATGTGTGCAAAACCCCTTTAGGATTGGATTTGATTTGGGTCTTCAATTCCCTGTTTTGGATTTGCTATCAGCATTGGTCGACTGATTGGTCGACTGGACCAGTCGACCAATCCACTCGACCAATGAGTGCTGTCTTTGGCAATTAGGTTTTTCTTGCTCTATTTAAGTCCAATCTTGAGTCTACTTCGTATTTGCTGCCTCCAAACTCTTTGGAACGAACCAAAGACCTCTGCAAGTCATCTCCCTTGCATCCTTGGTGATTTTCTTGACGGATCTTCGTCGAAACTCTTCCTTTTCATCAAAAGGTATGTCTACACTCTTCTTCTCCTCTATCTCTTATTTTCTTTCCTTTTTGAGTTGAGACAGTAGAGGAGATGCTGCATTCTCTGTTGCAAACATCTCTGGACTTGTCTCTCATGATCATCCTAAGGATTAGAGGCTAGAACAATGATCTTAACCATGATCATTGCAAGCTTTTGAAGGAATCATGATCAAACCATGATCTAATCTTTGTTAAACTTCTGATTTGAATTCTGATCTCCTTGGATCTTCTATATTGATCATGTTAGTAGTTAATTGCTGTGTTTTCTTTTCATGATCCATGATCTATCAATCTCTAGTAGTTCTCTTCTACCATACTATGTGTTCTTCATGAATCATGGTAGTTACATATATGGTAGGTTTTGTTTCCTTATTTAGATTTATGCTTTTAAGCCTATTTCCTTGAAGATCTAAGTATGTTTTCATGATACCTTTACCTGAAGCAATGATCCATCCTCCTATTGTTCTTGTCTTTGATTTCTATTTCGAATTCATCAAGATCCATGGTTGATCTAATTATGGTAACTTTTTGTTTCCTAATTTGGATCTTGATGGCTTGATTTGATTAGTGTTTTGAGGTCCCCTATATGTTAGAATACTACTGATGTAGTTTACCCCTTGATTAGTACCCTTTTGAACCACCAAATTCGGATTTCATATCTTAAAACTCTGTTTTTTTTAGGCTACTGTCTGCATTGGTCGACTGATTGGTCGACTGGACCAGTCGACCAATCCACTCGACCAATGAGTACAGCAACTCCAGAATTGGTCTGTGTTGGATGTTTTGGTATCTTTTCTGTTAGGGATCTTTCCTAATATGTTGTATACACTTGTTTAGGACCTTCTTCTCAAGTTTGCCAAGATCTTACTTGATTTCTTAGGATTCCTTTGCGAGTTATAAAAGGTAAGGATGGTTATTTCCTTAATTACATAGATAGCATGAATCTAGTTTCTATATTTGAATATCATTGATATGTTTCCTAAATTAGATTCTTACAATGATATACTACTGTTGCATAACCTTGATTACAGTAGCATTGCTTAAATTGATTCATGTATGATTTACTTACCAATTATATACAAGTTGATTGTAATTATTGATTTCTTTCCATATATGAAGTTACCATATATGTGATGATATGAATTGATGCATGTGTATGCTTAAGTATGGTTTGGAAAGGAGAGGTGTCCTTTCGACACTTCTGTCCTTGGACTACTACGGGAATATTATGGGATGTTTCCGGAGATGCCCTCTGGACACCTTCCTAAACTGTTGGATGACATATCTAGGATTGTCTAGTAGTGTTTGGCTAGGATGTCCTGTTATGTCAGACCCTAATCGGAAGGGTATTGAGACCGAACGACCCATGGTAGCAATGGGGATTCATGGGCGCTCAAGACCGGTAACCAACCCGTGAGAGGACAGGAATCACATTGTGGGGGCCATTTATTGGTAGGGTTGCATATGGTTAGACTTGGGCTCACGGGCGCTTAAGACCGGTAACCAACCCGTGAGAGGACGTGAGAGCTTCCCGTTTACCATATGTGGATGATCAATAGGGTTGATGAGTCCGTAGTCAGGGACTATGAGGACTCTAGTGTGAAGGATACCGGAAAGGATCGTCAGGGACGAGGAATGGACGTATCTGGATCTGACTTGATGTAACTAAGTAGAAGACTTGCATTTGGCTAGGTTTTACCCTGACATGCGCCGGTACTTAGACCAATGGTGATGTGAGAGAGTGGTGACTTAACCCCCAGCCATGGAATGTCCCGAGGGATGCCGGACCCATTACCAACTGATGATGAGTGATTGAGACCTTCCTAAAGAAGTACGGTGCTATGACTTAAAGCATGTCTGCCGATAGAGACCAGCATACATAGAGTTAGATTCATTCATTCATTGCTTGTCTCATATCATATTGCATTTATGTTTGTTCTGAAATCTTGCCATTTATGATATTATGGATTTAATCGCCTTCTACCGAGTTTCTTTGAAACTCATTCCTTTATTGTACAATGTTTGTTAGACCATCCTGCAGGTACTGAATACTATGACGGTCCCTATGAAGAAGCGCAAGGCGAAGAGGCATATCTCCAGGAAGGTGATTGCGGTTACCACAATTACACTGAAGATCCCGCGAGTGGTTATGCTCCGTACGATGCTTAGTCCGACCATTGAGTGGAAGTGTCCTTGTGCCATTTATGAGATTTACACTTATAAGGATGTTGTCTATAAAGTGGAGAACAATTTAGTTACCCATTGTACTTGCTACTGGGATTAGATTTTGTCTACTTTATTATCTTTTAGAGCTACTTTTCCGCTGGTTGTAGAGTGGGATTTTTGCCTCACTTTACTTATCTGTCTGACACTCTGATTATATCTAGTATTCTGATTTATTTATGATTCATTCTTTCCTTATTGGATCCTTGGTTTATCTTCCGCACTTTTATTATGATTGTTCATGATTATGTTATTGTTTATGTGGGAGGTTGATTACTCGATACCTGATCTTCGGGCTGTGGATCACACTCTCGGGTATGCCAGATAGGGTATCGGCTGGGAGGATGTGACACACGTCATGCCTTTTCAACGCTGACTCAGGATCACTCCTTCCGAGGATGATCCCGGCTTTCCGAAGTCAGGCTCAAGTAGCCAGCCTTCCAAGGCGTGATTATGCTAGCTGATCCGAATTATTCCTTCCGAGGGTGATCCCAACTCTTCGTGAGTTAGGCTCAAGTAGCCAGCCTTCCGAGGCCCATGCTTTCCGAAGCTGATCATGGATCATTCCTTCCGAGGGTGATCCCGACTCTTCGTGAGTTAGGCTCAAGTAGCCAGCCTTTCGAGGCCTGGTCATGCTTTCCGAAGCTGATCACGGATCATTCCTTCCGAGGGTGGTCCCGACTCTTCGTGAGTTAGGCTCAAGTAGCCAGCCTTCCGAGGCCTGGTCATGCTTTCCGAAGCTGATCAAGGATCATTCCTTCCGAGGGTGGTCCCGACTTTATGTAAGTCAAGCTCAAGAAGCCAGGTCATCCTAGGCTAATCACGGATCATTCCTTTCACAAGGGTGATCCCGGATTGTTCCTTCCGAGGAATGATCCCGACTTTCCTAAGTCAGGCTCCAGTAGCCATCTTTCTAAGGCAGCATTCGGATCGAGTACGACGGAATTAATCAATAAAATAACTCAAGGATCAGGTTACACCGAGGACTATTAATCGAGGTTCAAAGATTATCTGTAAATCAACATCTCAAGGTATCTGATCAGGTATTAAAGTTCCTTTCAAATACTTTTTCATCAGAAGTATTTCAGCAGAAGTCAATTTACAAAGTTTGATCAAAGATATATACATCTAATCTATTATGAATTGGTTAGAAGATGATAGTTAACATTACGAAAGATATTATTCTGTCAAAACTAAGAAGAAAAAAAAAACAACAACAGAAGGAAGGAAGAAAATTTCATTCATATAAAAGTTTGACAAGTTAAAAAACCTCATATGCAGAAGAGGTAGACAAGAAAGAAAAAGGTAAGTTCATAAAGCAAAAAGAGTGTTTTCTTCAAATTTGTGGTTTTGTAGATGGATCAACATCTGTAGCATTACCAGATGGATCAACATCAACAATATCATCAGCAGCAGTCTCTTCATCTCCTTGAGCAGGTAAGTTATCATCATCATTGTCATCTAAACCACTGGCAGAATGATCTGGGCCAGAGCTGGAGGAGTCACTCATATCATTGTCAGAATCATCTTTTGATGAGCAATCAGAGTTGGGATACTTCAAATTCCTAAGATCAAAAAAGGTTCTGGAAGGGAGAAATTCTGGGGATAACAGCTTGAAATCTAAACCAGGATGAATCTTAAGGATTTCTGAAAAAATTTGGTCAGAGCAATCCTTTACCATATTCTTGCAAAACCCTAGGAAAGTTGGATTATCTCCAACTTCCTTCATTGAGGAGCAATCCTTTAAAATCTTCTCTTTCATCTGTGGCAATCCTAGCCCTGTCAAGGGCATCATTCTTTAACATTTCAAGCTGAAAAAGCTCATTCCTATAATTCAAAACGGCTTCTCTCAACATAGAAACTTCTTTCTGCAGTTCAGCACAATGGTCAGAGCAAATTTCATAATCAGTATGCAAACTATCAAGATCATTCATCAAATCAATCTCTCTCGAACTCACCGCTTTTAATTTTCTCTCTGAAGATCCCAATTTTCTTCAAAGATCTTGTACCTCATTGACCAATTCGAAGTTCTTTTTGATCAGTTCATCATTTTCCTGAGACAAAGTTTTTTCTCTCTCCAATACTTCAGAAAATTCATTGAAGGCAGCCCCAAAACATCTGTTGATGACAATCAATATATATATATATATATATATATATATATATATATATATATATATATATATATAATATATATATATATTTCACTAAAAACAATATAAGTAATCGGATCAATAGTAAATTAATTCTAAATAAAAGAAAGGGAAAAAGGTCTAATTCTTACCCCCACCCATGAGAATAAAGGTCGAATCCAGACATTCATGCAATATTCCTCTTGTCGCGGGGGATTCTGCCTTTTGTGCCCCACTCTCTAGCAACCTCCCAATTACGGCTGGCCGTATGATTTTCTTTTAAAAACCACTCAGGGTGGAAAGGATTCCCGGAATCAGCATTACTCATGGTATCATCAACCTGGTCAGGGGCTGGTTGGAGGTCAGCTATCTCAAGAATATTCTCAGGATTAACATTTACAGCAGCATCATTTGAACCAGTCTGCATGATGATATTTTCTTGGTTTTCATGACCATTTTGAGGGTCAATTACCATGAGAGCTTCAGGTGGGACAGGGTTATTCTCTGGTGGAGCTACTTCATGAATTTCCTGGGAAATATTCTGATTATTTTCCTCCAAAGGAGGAGCATCTTGATCACTTTTCTCAAAAGGGGGAACATCAGTATCTGGGGCAGCAACATCCAACACAGGGATGGATAAAGGTAAAACGGAAACGGAAATTTCATTCACATGATCCTCGGCAACAACATCCAAGGGAGAGACAGGAACATCAGCATTTTCATCACATAATTGGTCAGCTATTTCCTCAATAATACCACCTGCAACATGTATTAATATGTCTTCAGCAATTCTCTTCAGATGGTCGAAGAATAGTCAAATAAATCCTTACCTTGACCTTCATCCTCAACCATTTTTTCTGAAAAGACGGAAGTATCGTGAGGAATTTCTTCATGTGGACTATCTTCAACAGTGGGAACTTCTGTGGGGGCAGTATGAATTTCTTTTCTTCTCTTCTTCTTCTTCTTTGAACCAGACGAGCCCTGGTCAGAAAATGGACCTGTAGACCTAAGTCTGCATCTCAGTGTATTGGAGGTTCTGGAGGTCCTCATCTTGGAACCAGGGGTCTTACTTGCAACTGTTTTCACAATTTGCACATCGGTATCTTCTCTGATGGCACTTTCTGGAGCCGGGATGGTTTTCTCCTGGTCAGGGGAATCTTTTTCAACAGTTTTTCTTTTTGAAGGATGACAGGCAGTGTGTTTCCTTTTCTTGGAGGGTTTAATAACCCTAGAATCGGATTTCTTTTCCTCTGAAGCACGTCTTTGGAGATCAGCAACATTAGGGATTGGACGAGCAATTACTTCTGATGGTAAAAATATATGATAATGAGTAAGGATTACAAAAAGAAAGAAAGGTATACAACAGTTATTATCTTTACCTGGAAAAAGGCCGTGACTAATGAGACCTGCATCTGTCTTCAACTTGGCCGCATCTATAGGAGTTCCAGTGGGAATCATACTCCAGGTTATTCAGTCATATTCAGTAAGTACAGGACGTACTTTCAGAGGAGATAAGGATTCCAAGGAATGTAAGCACCATCGAGACCGGAAGTTTGGATTTGGAATGGCACAGAAGAAGTATTTTTCCCGCCATTGCTTGTTGTCATGGGGAATGGAAGAATCAATGAAAATTTTGGATTCTCTTCCCAGTTCACTCACAATGCAGGTTCTTCTGGCAAAGTGAAGGTATCCGCGTTCGCGGGATACTTTCAAGGTGTAATAATTTCTGAAAAGGTCAACAGATGGGACACGATTCATCTGGAGAATAAACGCAAAAAAACAGTAAACTAGTCTCCAACTATTTGGAGTAAGCTGAGAAGGGCAGACATGATAATAGTCCAATAAAGATTGAACTACGGGAATCAGGGGGCTTCTAAAACCTAAATCAAGGTGATCAAGGTAGATGGTGATAACACCTGGATCAACTGAGTAGGGACGGTCGGAGGAGTTAGGAACCCATATTCTAGCATCGGAAGGAAAATGGTAACTTTCCAAATAAGAATCCAGATGGGATTTCTTTATTTTGGTGGGATACCACTCGGGACCAGCATGCTTTGGGTCCATTTTTTCTCTGGACATGTTGATAGGAGTATAAAGAAGAATGGCTTCATCGTGAGCATACGGAACAGGTTCCCAGTCTGAAGGATTATGCTGAGAGGAGGAAGCACCAGACACGTTTTTCATTTGCTCGCTGCTTGGAGGTATATCAAAGTTGAGCAGAGGTGCCGGTACTGAAGGATTGGAAGCAAGATCCATGGCGGAGACAAGAAAGGAAGAAGAAGAAAACTGGAAAGGTAAAATCTAAAAAAGAGTGATAAAGGAAATGGCAGATAGGTATGTTTGATGTTCGCGAAGAAGAAGAGCAGAGTACGGAAAGGAACAGGTGACAGTTGACAGATATATATAAAGAATGAGAGAGGATTTCTTGAAAGGAGGGGGAAATACACGATGGTCCAAAATCAATGGTCATTACCTTTCGTAGAATCGACGCGTGGGATCAATCACTAACGTATGAAGACAGCAATTGAAAAGAATGAAGATGATGTATGAAAAGGCAAGGGAACAATATGATGGTAATGCATGGGAAAAAGACGAAATTAGTGATCAAGCGGCGGTAACGTTAAGGAAGCTAAAAATTTATATTTGAAAATTCATAAAAGGTCTGACAAGACAGTGATTTCAGCCGATTTTAAGATAACTTGGGGGCTGAGTACAGTAATATAATTTCGACCAATGCAAAGGACATGATTTCATGAGGGACATGGTTATAAGCTGATTTTCAAGATAATGATGATATGATATGATAACTCGTCATCAAGGTTCTGAAGAAATCGAGGATTACCTGGGAAAAGGCGTAATAGCTAGACAAGGAATACTGTATGATCTTGGTGAAAAGGATAAAGCCTACTGATCAGAGTCTCATTTAGGTTCAACCTGATCAGCAGGCTTGGGGGCTTATGTTGTAACTAATATGTCCACTGCCGGTTCATACCGGTCAAACCAATCTTAATTGGGTTCGATTGAGAGATAAAGGAAGGATGATCAGCGACGTCCAAAGAGGAGCGATGATCCGACGGTTATGATTGAAAGAGTGTTATAAGCGGGAATGCAAGTATAAAAGCGAGGGAAGATCCCAAAAAAGGTAGGTCTCGAGGGTCAACCAAAACTCTAAGCTCACTCTGATTGAACTCCATTACTAGCATTTTAGAAGCTCCAGAGAGCTCTGAAAACACCATCGACACCATACTGACTAAATCGTCGGAGACGAGACGCCAATCAAGACGATCGGCTCCGTTTCTTACTGGTATTCTGTCTTTTTCAGGAGTGAGAGGTTGATCGATCGAAGAGCAAACCAGATCGAATCAGATCTGAGGAGTTCGGTGCGGAAAACTACGGTTCGAGGCGATCGGCAGAAATAGCACCAACACAAGGCAGAGCTAAAACTGGAACTAGCTCCTCTAGGCTTAAACGAAGGGGCAGTATAAGGAGCAGGCCTAGAGAATCTCCGGTTACGGTCACCCAAATGATTCCTGTTCCGCAACGAACGCTGGAGCAGATAATTCTCTCCCTCATTATCTTCTACCTTCTTCGCATTTTGTACCATCTCAGCATAATCCACAATCGGATGAATTGCCAGGTAAGTCTTCAGCGACGGCCTCAAACCTTTGAAGAACTTCTTTGCCTTCTCAAGATCACCTTTGAAAGCAGCCAAAGCAAAGTAAAACAATTCTTCAAACTTCTTCTGGTATTCCAGAACAGTAACAGGTCCTTGCGTGAGTGCCATAAACTCAGCTTCTTTAGCATTTCTCACAGACTCAGGAAAATAATTCTTACAAAAAGCTTCCTTGAAAATTTCTCAAGAACCGGGTGCGAAGCTTCCAAAATAGGCCTGGTCTGGTAGCATTCCACCACGCATCGCCTTCATGTCAGCCTCTCTGCTCGCACATAGAATCTTCTGAGCTTCATTGCAACGGAGGTTGCGAAAAGATTTTTCCATCTCTCGGATCCACTTGTTAGGGAACAATGTATCCGACGAAATACCAGTAAAACCAGGGATCTGAAGCTTCAAGAAATGCTCCATCAACCTTGCATGCGGACCAGGGGCAAAACAGTCCACAAAAGGACCAGCTGCAGAAGTACCAGCTCCATTAGGATTAAGAGTTGTTTGGGCATTCTGCTGAGTAGTTGCAAAACCTTGCATCATAGTAGTAAACTAATTCTGCTGCTGATGCATCATGTTTCCTAGAATGTTCATCACATCCTGAATAGAGACTACTTGCGGTGCATGCGGAGGATTTTCGCCAGTGGGAGGAATATCAACTCGGGGAGGCTCAGTTCCAGTGTTCACGACAGGTATCTCAACACGGTTCTGATTTTCCCCACCTTCTCCACCATCTTGATCATTAACAGCACAATTCCTTAATTGAACCATTCTCCGAAAAGAATTCCAGAAATTAGCAACACTCTATGATCAATTCCAGAAATTAGCAACACTCTATGATCAATTCCAGAAAAGATTTTTCAAGTCAAAGTAACTCCACAACATGGCCAACATTCACAAACAGAAGTAACAACAGCACAAAGTCCAAGAATAATCAAAACAGAGCCAAAATCCAAAAATCTTTGCAACAGTAACTGGGCCGGTCACTTGAGCCGGTCGCTCAAACCAATCGATCACAAGAGTGCGACCGCCCCAAAATACGTGCGATAAAGAACGCTTCAAATATGGTTTTGGGCCTCATTTGCACTTCTACACTTCTTAAAACAAGTATTAGGGCTCTGGGGATTTCGTGCTAAGAGTTAGGAAAGCATTTTGGAGACTCCATTGACTTCGGATCGACTTCCCACGCGACGCTTACACACTACACAGGTAATCTTTGCACAAAACCCTTCATTTCCATGTTTGCATGTAAGAAACTACAATGTGCAACTATTTCTAGGTTTTCTTTGGTGCAAAATGTTCCTTTTACTTCCCATAACATGTTTAGGCATAGATCTATTGTTCACTATGCATTTTTACACTAACAGGTAATTACTGGACATCTCATGGCTTCTCATTTTGCATCTTTTTCGCCTAAAAACATATTTTCTCGCTAGATGGCTGCGCACGGAGGTAGGAGAGTACCCATGCGCGGCCGAGGTCGTGGTCCAGGTAGAGGTGATGCACATGACCCAGTCCATCCAGACTACTTCAGATCACCAGAGGCACAGGAGCTGTACTTCGGCCATTTCAGTCAGCGCCAGATCGAGTATGGTCGATCGGTAGTGACTTCAGAGGTTGCGCAGTTCCAGAACGAGAGTAGATTCTAGGCTGTGGGCTGGAGAGGTACCTTGTTCTTGAACGAGGATGCCTATCCAAAGCTAGTCAGGTTATTCTATAGCAACCTGACCTTCCACAAAGAGAGGGTGGGAGAGCATGACACTAGGCTGGTGATAGAGAGTCGGGTAAAGACTACAGACATACACTTCACAACAGAGGAGCTGGCTCACATCCTAGACGTGCCATACATCCACAGCGATAGGAGATGGTTCAAGCCGGGGGCTGAGTCAAACAATGTCATCCACTAGGAGGAGAGAGCTCTCATCTACTCGAGCATTTGCCCAAGGGAGTGCAACGGGGTAGAGTCAATGACCGAGCTGCTTCCTTCATGCAGGATCATCTCCCGGATCATAGCACGAAACCTGCTGCCTAAGGCAGGTCATCAAAGTGAGATTTCACTCATGCAGGCTATGATGACCTTCTCCATCTACACCCGCTACCAGATAGACTTGGCTTACATAATCCAGAATGCCATGATCTATCGAGTGGCTTATCCGAGGGGAGCAAACCTTGGATACGGGTGACTTTTGACACGGATCTTCGAGCACTTCGAGGTTGACTTAGAGGGAGAGGAGGCTATTCCGGTTGGGCATGGCTGTACGATAGGTCACAGATTGGTCACTCAGATGCACTTACTGGGCGGACCAAACTCACCAGAGATGCCAACCGAGCCGGAGGACATGGATGTAGAGGCTGATGATGAGGATCATGCAAACTCGCCACCACCTTCTCAGTTCGAGACAGGAGGCACATCCGGGACTCAGGATACTTCGGAGGTCGCACCACCTTCGGCTAGAGGTCTGTTCACTCGGATGGACCAGTTCGACAGGTAGAGATGAGGGGCCAGATAGCAGAGTACCTTGATATGCTCCGCCAGATGAGACTAACACCACCACCTCCACCACAGAATAGATAGACTTAGACTTTAATCCTTTTTGATTTAGTACTGACTTTAGGGTTTAGATATGTTTATTGTAGTTTTTATTCAGCACATGTTCATTTCCTATCATTTTGTAAAGCGTAGAGTACGCTCCAAATTATGTAAAGCTTTATCTTATTAATGAAATATAGTTATGTTTGTTGCATTTGTATTATTGTCACTTATGCACTTCTTGATAATTACAATGTGAGAATGTATTTCACTTGACTTATAGTAAGTTATGCAAAAGATAATTCACTTACTTTCTCAGTTTGTTTCTAACGAAATATGTTCTATTATTCACTCTAATTCTTTTGAGTCAATTCTGGATCTATGACTCAGATTGCTCATCTAACACTTCTATCAAATATTATTGACTTCGTAAAACCATGGCTCTGATACCACTCTGTCACACCCCACCTGCCGGTCTCGGTCACCCGCCCGACAACCCGTGGGAGTGATCTACCATAGGATCCACGGTTTTAGTCCATCAACAATATTAAATACAAATAAAGATAATCAAGAGCAAACAATGTTCAATAAATGAATTAAATGAATTACAGGAGTCCAAATACTCCAATAACAATAATAAAGGAAAGAAATAATGAATAAAAATGAATAAGGGTTCAGCGGAAGTAAACAAAAGAATTATATCAATTTCTTCCCGTTTCCTTTTCTAAGTTTAAAAAGTGTTTTTCATGAATCTTAAGGTAGGGTATCCTCTAGTTCTTCTCTATTCGTTGAGCAAACTTTCCGACCAAGTTCCTTCTTTGACCATCAATAGGTGCGATAAGCGCACTCCATGCAGCCGCAGAGCTCCCCGCACATGCTATTTCCATCTCCCACCGACGGTGCCACATCTTCTTCATACGGGATGGTTCCTTCATAGGAAACCAGTCCATCTTCCCGTATAATTCCTTCTTTTGTGCAAAGCTAATAAACATATACAAAATAAATGCGTGAGTTCTAAAGAACTCAAGAAGAAACAATCATCAATCCCATCAATTATCCAACAACACCAAAATGCACATATAATATGAATGAATGCAAAGTATGAATGATACTATGATTTCTAACTATGCATGTCACATCCACCCAGCCGGTATCCTATCTGGCATACCCGGGATGTGATCCACAGCCCGAAGATCCAGATCGAGCGGCCATGCCTCCCACATACACGATAACATAATCATGAACAATATAATCAATGTATAAAACAAGCCATAAATAGATCAATTGAATAAGAGAAGATAGTAAATCAGAGTGCGGAAACATTAAGTATCAAATTCTAAGTAACAGAGTCTCAAAGAGAAAGAGTGATCGAAGTCACTCCTTCACCATCAACGGAACAGTTGATAAATCAAGTTACACCCAAGTGTTATGAACAAATCCATAGGAACTAGAGAGAGAATATCCAAATGATTACAGTCATCCAGCGAAATGAGGCCTACACATAGGTTTCCTCTATCCTAATGATATCCTCTTCGAAAGTATGGATGAAGTAAACCAAACATGGCCGCTCCCTCACTAATGTGGGGCTAACCCAGGTACGCACTATAATCCTCCTCGGTATAGCAATCCCGACTCTCCGCGTAGCCATCACCCGAAGGGTAGTATGCGGGATCATAGCTCGGGTCATAGGACGTGCCATCAAGGTCTTCCGTACCTGCAGTATAATCTAACAAATTGCACAAAAGGAATGAGTTCAAAAGAACTCAGCAAGGCAAGTCGTTTCATAATCCACAGTTCAATCAACACAAGTCACAATGATGCAATATGATATGAGACAATGATGTAATATGATTCTAATCTTAAGTATGCTAGTCTCTAAGGTAGACATGCTTTAAGTCATGGCACCATACTTCTACGGGTCGTCGATCACTCCCCCTCAATCATAAGATATCTTGGGTCTGCCCGGGGAAGTTCGGTAAAGTCATCTCAAAACCATGGTTGGGGATTTAGTCACCACTCTCTCACATCACCGTTTGGCATAAGTACTGGCGCATGTCACAGTCATCTACTCATTCATATCATGTCAAATCCAGATACGTCCATTCCTCGCCCCCGGCGATCCTTTCCGGTATCCTTCACACTAGAGTCAGCATAATCTCGGATTACGGACTCATCAACCCTATTGGTCATCCACATATAGTAAACGAGAAGCTCTCACGTCCTCTCACGGGTTAGTTACCGGTCTTGAGCGCCCGTGAACCCAAGTCTATCTATATGCAACCCTACCAATAAATGGCCCCTTTCAGGTATCCGCAATATAGTTCAAGTCCTCTCTCGGAGTGGGTACCGGTCTTGAGCGCCCTTCAACCATATTCTACCACGGGTCGTTCGGTCTCAATACCCTTCCGATTCGGGTCTGATACGACAAGGGAAAATCCTAACCATACACCTAGACAATCCTATATATGTCATCCAATAACCCGGGAAAGCGTCAATGGACACCTTCGGGGAATATCCCATATGACTCCCTCCAATGTCCAAGGACAGAAGTGTCGAAAGGACACCTCTCAATCCCAAGTCATACGTAGTCAATCACAATCTCAATCTCATCATATTATACTAAATCAATGATTCATCATATAAACAAATACATATCATAATATGGTTATTCATACATGAATCATAAAGTAAAACTGAGCATGATATTCTAAATGATATATACATTCTATTACTAATAAGAAAACACATAACAATCATGTATAATAAAGGATTACTCATATGATCATAACCAATAAGTTCCCATAATGTAAGCATGTTGGTATAATTAACATACTTGAATTAATGATTGTCCTTACCTTACTCAAGTTGTAAATAGATTCAATAATTACCAAGTATGGTCCCAAAATCAGTGTTGATACCCTAGATAATCATACAATTAATGTCAGAGAAGAAAACAATTGAATTGGGGTTCAAACGGATCAAATTGGCTGAGTACAGGGCCTTAACAACTCTTGGTTGACTGGCTTGGTCGACTGTCAGTCGACCAAGCAGTCGACCAAGACTTGTTATCTTCAGGACAGCAATGGAAACTTGATTCGAAATTGCCCTTCCGGTGCTCCGATCGTCATGAAATTTGGAGGGCATGTTTATAATAGTAAGATAATACTACACACTAATTTTCATGATGATCCAACGGTTCAATCAAAAATACCCAAATCGAATTTTAGGTTTTATATGAAGCTTAGCAAGAATTAAATTGGAACTTATAGAAATTGAAAGGGATGATAAGAATCAATCAAATGAGTGCTAAGAATCAAGCTAGAATCTTAATTTCATTACAGCCTAAGCTTATCATGCATCTACATATCATATTAGAATCAAAATAGGTTAGATTGAATAGAATCAAAGTGATGGAGTGCAATTAATCTGATTTGAATCATAGCATAGCAAGAGTGGGAGAGGATTAAGGATTTGAAAGGGGGAAACCCATGGTTAAGGGTTTGCAAGGTTGCAGCACTTCAGCCATGGTTTCAAGATCATTAATTGATAGAAACATGAATAGATTAGAAGAGGAATAGGAGAAATCATACCTTGAGTTGATGATTAGTGTATACAATAAAGAATGGAGTCAAAGATCTTCCCAAACTTCAAGGAATAGCCCAACAGAGTGTCCAACCTCGAGCTTTGGAGGGAAAATGATTAGTTTAGGTCCTCATTCACGAGTTCCAAAAAGGTAGGTGCAAAATGGGAAGAGATTTAGTGCAAACTCGAATTTCATTACTCTTGGTCGACTTGCTGGTCGACTGTCAGTCGACCAAGCACTCGACCAAGCTATGACAACAACTTCAGGAGTGGATTCGGAAGGCTATACAGGGTCAAATTGAGTGGAGTTTTCTCCTACCAGTCAATCAACAAGTCTAGTTTCAGAAAATACCTTCGGATTGACCACGAGATTCCGGGAAGTGATTCAACTAATTCAATCTTCATCGATGCGCAGATTTTTACTCAACACTGACAAGTTGCACAAGTGAGGGGCATCATTGTCAATGTCCATAGGCTCAGCATCAAGCATCGAATCATCCACTAAGGGGGCCCACAGGTCTCTTCTTCCACCACTTCGGGTCTTCGGACCTGCAACAGAATAAAATCCGGGCCAGGTCAGGGTAAGGATAAGCCATTCGCAGTTTCACAGTCTGAATTAGTTCATACTTACACATGCATGGCTTAATCTTTGAGACAAGCAAATGACTACGGCGGGGATCAACCAGGTAGCATTCCTTATCGACGCCGCACACCGCATGAAGAACACCACAACGAAGTTGGATGGTGCTTGGACAAGACGGGGCGCGGCGATCTGTCTTTGGACGTGCGACGGATCGCGGTCGTAGGTTACAAGAGGACCGGTGTCCACTTGCCCACCGAATCTCCCGCATCCCGAGAGGACACACAGACACGTGCACCAAGACCACCGCCCGATGGGGCACGGTGGAACGGTGGCACGTGCGTCGCGTTCGAGGCCACCTCGCACCACCACTAGGGCGAGGCAAGAGACGGTATGAGAACGAAGGGGCAATGTCTTTCCATTTGACTAGGTAAGCAACACAGGAACCTTGTCACGCCGGGCAGGAGGCGACATGCGCCCGTGTCATTAACCACAATGGCATATGCGGACGGTGGTTCGATGCACAAGAAAAGAGCCCACCATCACACGATAGCCGACAACCACTCACACGCATCACGTACACGTACGGAAACAGCACCACACTACCCCCCATTGGGAGGGATTGGTAAAGTGTCGAACCCTATACGCCCCGCTTGGCATGGAAGTTCCTCTTCCGATTTCACAGTACGAGCAAACAACGGGGGGGGGGGTTTAGAAGAAAACATGTTCATGAAAACCGAGTTTTGGGGGGAAAACATGCGACGGGACATGGCCAAGCACCCATAAGTTGTCGTCCCCGAGGAGTTCCCACTAGGGGCGCCGCCTGCGGTAGGGGGCCAAGAACACGACCGGTTCAGCCCCCGCCTAGACCATTACTCGTCAGAGGCACGATCAACAAACGGGTGCGGGCCGCATGGCGATGCATATGCCTTTTAGAAAACGAAGTTTTTTGCGTGTGGTGCTTCGGGGGTCTGGTGGGGGAGCGAGAGAAAATATTGCATTTCGTTAGGTGTGTGTGTTTGCGAGGCGCCCGCATACATGCAGCACGTGACAAGCTTGCTCGTCGGCGTGTGCACCGCGACGCGGGCGCCCATGCAACCCATGCGCATGGCGATGCGGGCGCGCCTGCGACCATGCGCACTTGCGCGATGTGAGCGCGCCCACATCGCCACCCAACCATGATAAGGGACATGCAATCGAGCCAACATTTCATGCATGGGACTTGGCAGCCAAACGCTCCGGGCGCGCACGGCTGG
>NW_028291186.1:0-89468 GCF_041222555.1 Hakea prostrata | reverse complement strand
AAAAAACTCAATGGTCGAACTAAGCATCGTACGGAGCATAACCACCCGTGGAATCTTCAGAGTAATTGTGGTAACCGCAATCACCTTCCTGGAGATATGCCTCTTCGCCTTGCGCTTCTTCATAGGGACCGTCATAGTATTCCGTACCTGCAGGATAGTCTAACAACATTGTACAATAAAGGAATGAGTTTCAAAGAAACTCGGTAAAGGCGCTTAAAATCCATAATAACATAAATGGCAGAATTCCGAACAAACATAAATGCAATATGATATGAGACAAACAATGAATGAATGATTCTAACTCTATGTATGCTGGTCTCTATTGGCAGACATGCTTTAAGTCATAGCACCGTACTTCTTTAGGAAAGTCCACTCACATCCTCAACCATTTAAGATATCTTGGATTCCCTCCAACCATTTAAGATATCTCGGGCGACCGATTGGTAATGGGTCCTTCATCCCTCAGGACAAACCTTGGCAGGGGGTTAAGTCAACACACTCTCTCACAACCATTTGGTATAAGTATCGGCGCATGTCGGGGTAATACCTAGCCAAATGCAAGTCTTCTACTTGGTTACATCAAGTCGAGATCCGAGATACTTCCATTCCTCGTCCCCGACGATCCTTTCCGGTATCCTTCACACTAGAGTCCTCATAGTCCCTGACTACGGACTCACCAACCCTATTGATCATCCACATATGGTAAACGGGAAGCTCTCACGTCCTCTCACGGGTTGGTTACCGGTCTTAAGCGCCCGTGAGCCCAAGTCTAACCATATGCAACCCTACCAATAAATGGCCCCCACAATGTGATTCCCTGTCCTCTCACGGGTTGGTTACCGGTCTTGAGCGCCCATGAATCCCCATTGCTACCACGGGTCGTTCGGTCTCAATACCCCTCCGATTAGGGTCCGACATAACAGACATCCTAGCCAAACACTACTAGACAATCCTATATATGTCATCCAACAGTTTAGGAAGGTGTCCAGAGGGCATCTCCGGAAACATCCCATAATATTCCCGTAGTAGTCCAAGGACAGAAATGTCAAAAGGACACCTCTCCTTTCCAAACCATACGTAAGCATACACATGCATCAATTCATATCATCACATATATGGTAACTCCATATATGGAAAGAAATCAATATTTACAATCATTTGTATAACATTGGTAAGTAAATCATACATGAATCAATTCAATATGAATAAGTAATGCTACCGTAATCAAAGTTATGCAACAGTAGAATATCATTGTAAGAATCTAATTTAGGAAACATATTAATGATATTCAAATATAGAAACTAGATTCATGCTATCTATGTAATTAAGGAAATAACCATCCTTACCTTTTATAACTCGCAAAGAATCCTAAGAAATCAAGTAAGATCTTGGCAAACTTGAGAAGAAGGTCCTAAACAAGTATATACAACATATTAGGAAAGATCCCTAACAGAAAATATAGCAAAGCATCCGAAACAGACCAATTCGGAGTTGTCTTGTACTCATTGGTCGAGTGGATTGGTCGAGTGGTCCAATCGACCAATCGAGTCGACCAATGCGAGACGATAGCTTAGAAAATCAGAGTTTTGAGATATGAAATCCGAATTTGGTGGTTCAAAAGGGTACTAATCAAGGGGTAGACTACATCAGTAGTATTCTAGCATATAGGGGACCTCAAAACACTAATCAAATCAAGGTATCAAGATCCAAATTAGGAAACAAAAAGTTACCATAAATAAATCAAACATGGATCTTGATGAATTTTGAAATAGAAAACAAGGACAAGAACAATAGGAGGATGGATCATTGCTTTCGGTAATGAAAACATGAAAACATGCATAGGTCTTCATAGAATAAGGCTTAGAAGCATAAATCTAAATAAGGAAATAAAACCTACCATATATGTACTATCATGCATCATGAAGAACACATAGTAAGGTAGAAGAGAACAACTAGAATTCTATAGATTATGGATCATAGAAAGAAAACACAACCATTAACCACTAACATGATCAATGAAAGAAGATCCAAAGAGATCAGAATTCAGATTAGGAAATTAACAGAGATTAAATCATGGTTTGATCATGAATCCTTCAAAAGCTTGCAATGATCATGGTTAAGATCATTGTTCTAGCCTTAAATCCTTAGGATGATCATGAGAACATGTTCGAGAGATGTTTGCAACAGAGGATGCAGCATCTCTTCTACTGTCTCAACTCAAAAAGGAAAGAAAAACAAAGATGTAGGAGAAGAAGAGAGAGTAGACATACCTTTTGATGCAAAAAGAAGAGTTCCGACGAAGATCCGCCAAGAAAACTCCAAGGATGCAAGAGAGATGACTTGCAGAGGTCTTTGGTCTGCGTTCCGGAGGGTTTGGAGGCAGCAAATACGAAGTGGACTCGAGGTTAGACTTAAATAGAGCAAGAATCAACCTAATTGCCAAAGACAGCACCCATTGGTCGAGTGGATTGGTCGACTGGCCCAATCGACCAATCGGTCGACCAATGCATGGCAAGAAGGCCAAAACAGGGAATTGAAGGCCCAGATCAAATCCAAACCTAAAGGGGTTTTGCACACAAGTCAAGTGACTTACCTAGTAGGTAGAAATGCCTTCAAACCAAGATAGAGAGCACTCCAAGTCCATCAACTAATTAGATCTTCATCAGGATTCTGTTTCCATAAATAGAACCTCATCATCAACCTTCATGGATTCAAAGCCAGACACCAAGTCCTCTCTTGGGATGGCCCAAAGCTGACTTCTTACTTTACTTCGGGTCATCGGACCTACAAATAACAAGGTTTCCGGGTCAAGGTTAGGGCTGGGTTTCACAAGGACTATGCTACACACCAGGATTAGCCCGACACTGGTGTTGGAGCAGTTGTACTAGACTTCGAATATCTACACTTATGAGGATGCGTTTTATGTGACCAAAGAAACATTTGTTTAATGTTACATTTGGATTCTCCTTCAAAATATGATCTGTAATCTAACTTTCTTTGATATATTCCTTAGATCTTGGTTTTGTAAACTAAACTTAAATTTGCTACTTCCCGCTGCTATGTGAGGAAGTGACTTTTGATCACTCTCCCTCTTTCCTTTTTTGGATTATATATATCTTGGTATCACCTTTATTCCGCACTCTGATCATCTGTTTTATCTTATTCATGATTCTTTATTATATGATTAAACCATGATTATTATCGTTCATGATTATGTTATCGCGTATGTGGGAGGCATGGTTGCTCAATACTTGATCTTCGGGACTGTGGATCACATACCCGGGTATGCCCGATGGGGTACCGGCTGGGTGGATGTGACAGAAGGAATTCCTCGTGACGTCTGTTCCAGCATTTAATGCATAAGGGATTCTCGATATCCCGCTGCGGATAAGGAAGCTTCTGATCTACTCAAAGCCTTCCTCGAGCCCAGAGCCAACGACTCATTTGTCCCCTCAGCCGTGGGCCATTGTCACTTCATCATCATCAGAATGACGCTGACCACTGATTCATTGACAAGACCTCCTGACAGTAGGATCGCCTGGTCACCAAGCTTGTCTCTCAAGTCCCTCTACAAAGTCATCTTCGCCCTCCTCTGTATGAGATACACATCTGAGGGCCATAACATGTCCATAATCGCTTTAGGTATGAATCAACTATATATTCCATCTTGGATCCTGAACAAATGCAAGACTTGGATTCTCGAACAATCATTCATGAATTCATCCTCTTCCTCCTCCTTGAGCACCCATTCTTTAGTAGGAGTCTCTATTTTTCCTTACCTGGATTGACTCAATTGTCGAAGGTGGCTTCCCGTCCTTAGAGGTGGCCCACTCTCACTTTCTCTCTTTCTTCAAGAACCATGACCGAGCCAGGGATGAACCGAAAGGGCTGGGATAGTATTTTTCACCTCAACACCCTCCTCCCTCCCTCCCTCCCTATTCTCCAACTGGGTATCTTCAGATCTTCTTACATGGCTCGAACACGGATTAATTCCTTCCTTTTCTTTCCTCTTCCGATTTCAATTTTCTATTCAACATTGATGGGCCAGACTGAACAAATCAAAAGAGAATATTTTGATTTCTATTTATTAGTGAGAAATTTTATGGGGATGTTTTATCGTCGAGAGTCTATTAAAGAGGATGGTATCGTGACCCGACTCTCCCTTCCTCACGTTTTTGTTAAGACTAGTAATAAAATGGGTCACTTTCACTTAAAACCCAACCATCTAATCTGAGCCATTTATTAAGAATAAGCCACATGTCAAATTGTGGTGATGCACTGTTGCGCACAGCAGAGAGATGAGCACAATAGAGAATTTTTTTTTGAGAATAAATAGGAAGAAAGAGAATAATTAGGGAGAAATTTAAGGATCATGAGTTAATTTCTAATTGAAAGTTAATTGTTTTCTCCGTAAAGATTAGATTATAATTAGATTAGATTATAATTATAACTGTTAGATAAAAAATAAGAATGACATGTATATCTTTTATCTTTACCTCTAAAACTGTTCCCCTACAAAGTTCCGCCCTTGCTGAGGATCATGGTGGGGATTGTGGTATTGTGGCCACTGAGTAGGAGGACACCAGCCACAATGCGTTGTGTGCATGCTATGTATGCTCTTACAAATCCAACTTAGTTGATTAAGATATTATTATTTGGAACAATGTTATTCTCATATATTTATTTGCAATTTCTTTGGACTATCTAATTTATCTTAATTCAGGAACTTGTCTGGATTATGATTATGCAATATCATTAAATTCCTTATAAGTATTCAGATATTTAATTTTTGGAATAATTACTATTGTCTCTTTGTACTATAGCTTAATTACTAATTTATCACCTGTACTTTTTGAAATTACTAATTCAACCTTCAACTTTACTTGTAATTACTATTGTCCCTTTACTGTTAAACTCCGTTAGTTAAATGATGATATGGCATACTTTATTTATTTAAAAATCCCAAATTAACCCTATAGTCTTATATTATTTATTTACACTTTATATTAAATTATATTACTATCCTGAGTAATTAGGGAAAACTTAAACCTAATTAAACAATCTTCTTTCCTAGTCTTAAAGAAAGAGAGAAAATCAAGGGATACTCATTTTCAAATTTTGATATGTATTTTTCAATTTGGTAATAAAAAAGATAGTAATTCCTAATTTTTTGTGTTATTTTTAATTTTGTTATTTACTTTCTAGTTTAATGTTATCAGTTTAAAAAGTTTTTACTTCCAATAGATTATTATTTATTTATTGTCTAATTTGACGTTAGCTATTTTAAGAAGTCCTACTACCAACAGGGTGCCTTTTTTTTTTTTTTTTAATTCAAGATGATAAAAATACACATGTAAAATTATTTTATATGATTTTTTTCTAAATGAGGATAATATTTTATTTGGCATTCTTAATTATAAAAGGGCAAAATGGACATTAAACATTCAACCTTAACGGTCGCTTAATTAGAATTGAAGGGGGCAACAGTAATTTCATAAAGAGTAGGGTTCTTTTAGTAATAAAGCTATAATACAGGAGGCAACAATAATTATCCCCTATTTTTCAATTATCTTGCCGGTGTTTTGTGTTATGAATGGAATGTAAGATTACGGTACTACATCTATGATCCAAGGGAAAATCAAGTATCTCTCGGCACTGGTCAGGCATCGTTAACCCAACCCATTTACTTTGAAATAGGCAGAAGTGGTGGTTTTATAATGAACTTATGATAGTTTCAAAATTTACTCAACCCGAACCCAAGTAGTTAACCCAACCTGAAACTAAATTAATACCAACATTTTGCTAATGGTTCGTGTTTAAAGGTTTGCAGCTTCCATCCGAAGCTGAAAAGCCCATAGTGTAACTGGCCCGAACTGAACCGTTGACACTTTTATAAAAAACCGGTCCAGTAGTCAAGCAATCAAAATGGACATAGTTCGTGCTAGGGACACGGATGCACAACCATGAACAAAGAAGAAATACAAACAAAATACACAAAATAAATTTAATGTGGTTCAGAAAAATCCTGCTTATGTCTACCAAAGAAAAAAGAGATTTCACTATTTCCAATAAACCCCATACCACTCTTACACCCAAAAGTGTTATCTTTTTTTTTTCTTTCTTTTTTTTCACCAAGATTATTTATAAGAAAACTTAAAACCTTAATCTCAATATAATTACAATTTAACTCAATACTAATAATTGACCCAAACCCTGTGTCAATTGCAAATATAACTAAAACTATAATTATATAGACCCACACAATATAAGATACCCATTCGCTCATCATAGAGCAGTACCCGTGTCTATCTAAGATACAATGTGAAGCAAGAGCCATACTCAACAATGTGTAAGCTGGCTTCTTGTTTCTGCCCAAAATTGTCAAAAATATTTTGAAATTTAGAAAGCGGTTTATGTGCAAGTGGAGCATATAATTATTGCCAAGTGAGGGATTTCTTTATATATGAGCTCCTTCGTGGTTTCTAAAGTTAATTTAAAAAGATAAAGAAAGATATTTCACCAAACTTCATGGGGTTGTTAAAAACTTGTCTGCATATGAAGCCAAACAAGAAGAATTATCTTCTTCGAAGTGGGTTCCCATTTCATTAATTTGATTGCCACCTTCATGCATGCACATTGTGTATGGGGTGTTTAGGAAGGCGACAACTGCTTATTAATTAAAATGTTCATAAGAATGTTCTTTAGAGAGGTAAAACATGAACAGTTCACTACAAATTAGCTTCTCTGCTACATTATTGATTAGTTAGGCTCTTTCTTATTCTGACCAAACGGTCCCAACTTCACATAAATGTGTTCATGTGCTTTTCTGGTACTTTTGAAGTTGGTAGAACTGAACCCACTGGGTCGGCGGGTAGGCTTCCTGCATTTAAAATCACATCAGCATTGAAATTTATCTTATAGTGCTTTTTATGATTTTTTTTTCTGATCCATTTGATATCTAGCTAGTGATTCTAGTGACCATTTGTTCTTTCTCATGTTGAGAGAAATGGTCCCTTCAAGCTTAATTGATGTTTATTTTGTTTCCAAAAGAAGAAAAACTAACGCTCTTTTGAAGAGTTGCTTTTCTTTCTTTCTCGTTTTTAATGTTAGAATCCGTCTTTGGACATTCATTTTTTTTATAAACCTATGTTATACATGTTGATGCAGAAATCGATCCCTCCTGGTCGAACGCTCGAACCTGCAAAAACGTGCTCGACCGGTGTGGTCGAGTTTCGTTTGCGACGAACAAGTTAGTTCAGACGAACAAAGGAAGTCCGCTCAATCTCTCAATGTATTCAATAACTTAAGAGTGCATACCTGATAATGATGAATATATAGGTATTTATAGATCTTAGGAGAAGTTATGTTAACCGTGCAGTAATGGAGTTCCAATAGAACTCTGTCATTGTTGCCAGCTTCCTGGGGAGAGGAATCTTATCCGCCAAGACAGTATTACTTGGATTGTAGTTGTGGAGTCCGATCTGGATTCTAAGAGTAACCCAACTTGATCAGAAACCTTATCCCTATCTTTAAGGAGGTTTGATATGATTCAAATTGTAAACCTTGTTTAGTGCCTTTGTTTTATTCGTGGTTCGACCAAGGTTTGATTGGTTCAGTTCTTCTTTGTCGACCCAGACAAGTTTATTATAAAATATCCATAACAATACAACTTGAATCTCTTTGGAGACTTAGCTCTTTTGATCATTTCTACGGTTTTACTACAAATTTGTTGCCATGTTCTTTTGGGTAATAAATTTGATCATAAGAGTTAATGACTATAACCTTATTCTCCATTAATAGGGAAACAAACCTCATATGTCATCTCACCATAGATACATGCCAATTGTAGATTGAACCATGTAAATCGTGGCTTTCTCTATTGATACCCATGGGGTCACTCAGATGAATACATTTAGTGCTCTTTTCGATACTTTCAATTGGAGTTGAATGATTCTAATTCAACCTTAGTATGATCCGGTGGGTCATGGATCAACATTGTTAGGATTATAGTGATTAATTACACACAAATGAATAGAAAACAAAGACGAATGAGTCACGGATTTTACTCTGGTTTATCTCAATGTGAGGATACGTTCAACATTAAGTTTTTTACTATATTCTTCTCAAAAACTATAACTTACAATGTTTTGTTGCAAGAGATTTTTTACTATATTCTTCTCGAAAACTACAATTTACAATGTGCGCTTAAAAACCCTAAGACACAACTATTCATGGGCTCAAGTCCAAACTGTAAAAAAACTCCGAAGCCTGCAGAAACATGGACCTTCTATAAGCTATGCGGAATCCTGTGCTATCGACAACACAATGAAAAACATGAACCATATTCAACAAACATGGACTCATGGAATTGATTTGGTCGAAAGGCTAGATAGCCATCATTACCAAAAAAAACCATAATTACTTTCATCTTTTACATTATTTTATTGTCTAGCTTTTTCTAATCGTTAGCATGCTTAATGATAACCCATTGTTTTCCTTCTTGTTTTGGGTTATACTTTTGCCTCTTCATCATCATGTGAGATTGATGTTCGCAGCAATTCTTTGCGGTATAGATCTCTGGCTTCAATTCCTAGAGTATATGAATGGAGGTGTTTTTTTTGGTGGAACATATGGATGAGATTGGTGAAGGGAAAGGGGACCCCTTGACCTCTATATATTAATTGTTCCTAACGAGTTTTTGAAGTTTATAACAATGAATTTAATGTTCCGTCTAAAAAAAAGGTTTAATGTTCACTTCTTCCAGCTGATGGTTTGTATTTAAAAATGTGGGAGTAACTACATCATCCATGACTTCAACATTCACACCATTCCATACCATCTACATTGATTAATGGGGTTAATAATTTCATCTTACAGATGAAATGCTTAACATCACATCATTGTGGCATGCATGGTTTTCGGTTGGGTTGGATCTGATGGGTCTGCAGGTCCAAATCATGGTATCGAGGTTGAAAACGATCCATCACAAAACTGATACAATATTGTTTAATATATTAGAGAAATCAATTGATGGTGTCAGACATAATTGTCTTGGAATTCTCTTAAAATAAGGAGTATTGAGATGTTTTTTCCCATTGTTTAGTTTGGTGCTCGGGGATCACTTCTTCTTTTTTTTTTTTTTTTTTCTTTTTTTTTTTTTTATTATTTTTTAGTAAGAGAGTTTTCATATATGAGGAATGGGTATACCCAAGGAAAGAAATTTCGCCCTATTTGCTGGGTTCGCTACCGGGCAAAAGGGTGAAATATATCCGAGATTTCAGCGATATTCCCCCACCCCCATTTGGAAAATTTCGCCCCCAGTTTTGGGTATTTTTTGTAAATTTGATGCCTATCCTAATTTAATGTAAATATATGATAAATTTGAATTATTTCCTATAAATTCTTTCATTTAAATTCTCCTACCTAGTCACATTTAACATATTACTTTCTGAAGCCTACATCATTAGAACATAATTGGAATGATTATCCATTCACTTTGAAGATTCTATTACAAAATTCATTTATAATTTTAATTGTTTCTATAAATTATTTCAATGTATATACTCTTCCCTAACCACATTTGGCATGTTGATTTTTTTTTGAGGACTAAATCACTAGAATATTGGTAAGATTGAGATAGAATTGCAAGAGAAATCGCAAAAAATAGCTTTAAAATCGCAAAACAAATAAAAAAAATAATAGTTTTTGATATATTGCAATATCGCAAGAAATGGCGAAATATCGATATCCTGCTAATCTCGTTTTAGCCCTGTGTTTCGGTTTGTTAAGGACTGATATCACCGAAATTCGGCGATATTTTGCCGAATTTCGACGATATTTTCTTCCATGGGTATAACATATATGTCATCCGCAAGGGTCAAACTCATAACCTCTTCACTTAGAAAGATGAGTTTTTACCAAATCTAACAACCCTGCTGCATTGGCCTCCAAGAGCAATAATAGTTCTTCAAATTCTGAATTCTTCTAACGTACCTTTATAAATGGACAAGTGATCAAACTCTCTATGGATCCTTAGGGTTTTGTTGTAAATATTTTACTTGTTTTAAGGCTTAAACTCATATGAACCGATGTTTTTTTAACATTGGCGATAGTCAAATAGGCAATGGGTCTCATGTCTAAAATTTTGAATTACTCGAAATGACTAGTTGTGAGTCGCAAACTATTTGGAGGTTTATTAAAATTATTTTAGTCTCTTTCTTTGAAGTAGGGCTTTCACAAAGTAGGGCTTTCACATATATATATATATATATATATATATATATATATATATATATATATATATATATATATATATATATATATATATATATATATATATATATAAAAAATCTCTCAAACAGCTTTACTTTTTAATAAGAACTCTCAAGAGGTTGAGAGGGGTACAAAATAATCAGCATTGTATTTTGTTCTTTTCTTTAGAGCGAAACCATCTCTGCTAGGCTGTGAATCCTCAGATGAGTCCTATAATTCTCATGTTATGCTTGAGATTTTTTGTTTAGAGAAATCTCTTCTAAATGTTTAATATTTTAAAGCTTCTTTTCATCTATTTTTAATAAAATAAAAAGAAAAGAGACCCCGAGGCTGAGGCTACACTATGTTATGTATGCACGCATGCATGATAAAAAGTTATCATGGGCATTGTCATCATCAGAAGAAGCAAGAGTGCCTGAGGCCACACTATGCTATATATGCACGCATGCATGATAAAAAGTCATCATGGGCATTGTCATCATCAGAAGAAGCAAGAGTGCCTGAGGCCACATCATGTCATGGTCTCATATGGACCATTATTACTCCTTTCACCTAAATGAAATCTCGCCAAGGTCTTTTAACTTGGCTGCTCTTAGATTTGCAGTTATAAGGGTTAACCTTAAAATATGGTGCAAATGTCAGTTCAGTACAATTGAAGTTTCTTTAAATAGTTCACTTAATAAAGTTATCTAATTTTTTTACTAGCACTACAAGAAAATGGATTTTTGGCTACAGTTTTTCTTATAACTGTTGCCATATGTCCATTTGTCTCGATAGTTTAATCTAAAATCATCGCCAAACATTTTATTCTCCGACGGTTCCCAGAAAATCGTCGTCGTCAAAAATATTTTTTTTCCCACGATTTTTTACAAACTGTCGCCATATACTCATTTTCCACAACGTTTCATGGGAACTGTCGGGAGAATATACCTATTTTTTGCCACACATTTGATATGTGTCATGATATATTCATTTTCCACGACAGTTTCTTGAAAACCGTTGTGAAAAATAAATATATGGCAACACCAAAATCTATATTTTCGGCGATGCTGGGTAGATAGTGTCGCAAAAAATACATGAATCGATGATGATTTTCTTAAATCCGTGGAGAAATATCTATAATTGGCGACGCTTTTTAGGAAAGTGTCGCCAAAAATCTGATTTCCCGGACAATTTTGAGATTCTCCTGCTTCTTTGAAAATAGGCAACCCAAAAGTCACACAAGTGGCCAATCTCTCTCTCTCTTCCTCTGGCTTGCAGTTCTCTCTCTCATGCTCGCACAACCTGTTTCTCTTGCTCTCTCGCTCGCTCTCGCTATCTCATTGGATTGCACTGGGTGTTGAAGGTGTATTTAGTGCTGACTCTCGGAAAGGTTTGAATTGGCTTTTATATGTGTTATGTTATCCATTCATTAGTCTTCCCTGAATTCTATTTGTGGATTAGGTATTGATTTGGGTTAATTTTCATCTTTTTGTTATTGATTTGGGTTAATTTTCCATACAAATCAACCCATTTTATTCCTATGAAGATCACTCATACTAAGGATAAGCTAACTAGGCTTTATGTGGACAATGTGGTTCGTCTACACGGAGTGCCTGTGAGTATTGTTTCTGACAGAGATCCTAGGTTCACCTCAAGGTTTTGGAATAGTTTGCAGAAAGTCTTGGGAACTGAGTTAAACTTGAGTATTGCTCATCATCCACAAACTGATGGACAATCTGAGCGAAGAATTCAGATTTTGGAAGATATGCTTAGATCTTGCATTGTGGATATGGGTGGAAATTGGGATGAATACATCGCTATGGTTGAGTTTACCTATAACAACAATTATCAAGCAACAATAGGCATGGCTCCATTCAAGGCTTTGTATGGAAACACTTGTAGGACACCTTTGTATTGGATTGAGATTGGTGAAAGGAAAGTATTAGGTCTAGAAATGATTGACGCTACAAGTGCAATGGTGGATATGATAAGAGAAATGATCAAATCAGCCCAATCAAGGCAGAAATCTTATGCGGATAAGAGAATGACAGATTTGGAATTTCAAGTTGGGGAGAAAGTTTCCTGAAAGTGTCACCTACGAAAGGTGTAATGAGATTCAATATTAAAGGAAAGCTTAGCCCTCGGTTCATCGAACCTTATGAAATTCTTGAGAAGGTTGGACCTGTTGCATACCATTTGGCCTTACCTCCGTCTCTTGTTGAAGTTCATAATGTGTTCCATATATCAATGCTTTAGCAATACATACTACAGCGAGAACCTGAAGGACTTAGTACTGATCTTTCTTATAATGAAGAGCCAGCCAAAATCCTAGACAGAAAGGACAAACAGTTGCGGAATCGTACCATTCCCTTAGTAAAGATTCGGTTGAAGAATCACACCCCTGAAGAAGCTTCTTGGGAGAAGGAAAAAGAGATGAAAGAGAAGTTTCCCAATCTCATTGGACATTGGAAACTAGGGTATGCTTTCAATTTCGAGGATGAATTTTTTTTTAAGGGGGGGAGAATGTGAAATTCAATCCAAACCCTAATCCGGAAACCCATTTGTTTGTAGGTCCAAAGATTCGAAGTGAAGGAAGAAGGTAATTGTGGGCCATCTCAATGGAAGACATGGTGTTTGATCCAAAACCCATGGAGATTGATGATGGAGTTTCCTACTTGGAAACTTTGTCTAATTTAGAAAAGAAGCTGCACCTTGTTGTTGAAGAGCTTGGTTGATGGACTTGAGGCCTAGTTGGACATGTTTTGGAAGGTCTCTCAATGCTTAGTGAGTTGCTTGTTGAGTTGGGAGAAGCTCTACTGAAAATTTTAAGGTTTGGCACTTCAATTCCCTGTTTTGGGCTTGTTGTCAACCTGGGTCGATTGGGCCAAGCGACCCAGCCAATCTGCCCACAATGACAGGGGCTTAAGTGTAAAATCTCTGATTTTTAGGTTTTTGATACCCTATTTAATAGAACTTCGTGGTAATCAGCCCCACTTGTTTCTAAAGCCTCTGGAGAATGTGTGAAGCCTCTATCAAGCCTTCTAATTCAAGTTTTGGAAGATCCTTTGCGAATCCTTTAGTTTTCCGGTGAATCTTCTTCATTAATGTTGGTGATCACTCTTACTATTTCAATTGATCTATTCTTATATTGATTTCTTCTCATCTCTGTAATTATGAAGATGGTTTTGTATCATTGCAAATACCTCTTCCTCAACCTCTGTAGTTATGAGTGAATCTCCATTCACTCCAATGTTTTTATGATCTACACAACTTGATTTTAGGATGAGATCCTGTGATATTTTCATGGATGTGTGGTCATTCAATGTTTTGATTTCTAAAGCATTCTAGATTCATTCATATGATTATTTCTATCTAAGATCTACTGTTCTTTTCTTTCTAGAGTGCATTCTCATTCTCTCTAGCCTCTCCGTAGAATTCACGGATTGATTTCGGTAGAAACCTAGTTTTTGATTAATTTAGAATTCTATCCTTTTGATCATTGTTGATGCCTAATCTATGCTAGATAGTCTTAGACTACTATTGTCACATCCCGCCCAAATACACCCAGCCTATACCCTATCTGGGTTACCCGAGGGAGTGATCCACAACCCAAAAGATCAAGTTTAGGAACGATCATATCCATTTAGCACAATAACATAATCAAAAGCAAGAACAAATCATTGTATTCTAATAAGTTAATAATAAAATTAAAGAAAAGATCTCAGAAGGATCACTAAGAATATCAGAGTGCGAATTAACAAGATACCAAATCAAAAGACAATTGTAGAGTATAGCGGAAATATACTCCACAACATATGCGGAAGGTAGATCGAAATCTAAGTAAAGCTCTAAGCTAATACAAGTAAAGTAATAGATAAGTCTAGAAGAAACAAGAGAAATCTAATCCACATCTTCAGTCGGCTTTTCTTCATCTTCTTCACCTTGCGCTTCCTCATACGTACCGTCATAGTAATCCGAACCTGTAGAGAAGTCTAACAAAAGATATGTACAAAAGGAGTGAGTTTCTAAATAAACCCAATAAGGCAAGTTAACTCATAACAACATAGATAACATGCGGCAGAACATAACAATATGCAATTCAATATGAAACAGATAATGTATATATGCATCTAAACTCTATGTATGCTGGTCTCTATTGGCAGACATGCTTTAAGTCATAGCACCATACTTCTTTGGGTAGGTCTCAAATCACTCATCATCGGTTAGTAATGGATCCGGCATCCCTCGGGACATTCCATGGCTGGGGGTTAAGTCATCGCTCTCTCACATCACCATTGGTCTAAGTATTGGCGCATGTCAAAGTTAAACTTAGCCCAATGCAAGTCATCTACTCAGTTACATCAACTCAGGTCCAGATATGTCCATTCCTTGCCCCTGGCGATCCTTTCCGGTATCCTTTCCACTAGAGTCCTACTAGTCCCTGACTACGGACTCATCAACCCTATTGGTTATCCACATATGGTAAACGGGAAGCTCTCATGTCCCCTCACGGATTGGTTACCGGTCTTGAGCGCCCATGAACCCAGGTCTATCCATATGCAACCCTCCAATAAATGGCCCCCACAATGTGATTCTCGTCCTCTCATGGGTTGGTTACCGGTCTTGAGCGCCCGTGAATCCCCATTGCTGCCACGGGTCGTTCGATCTCAATACCCTTCGGATTCGTGTCTGATATAACAGGGACATCCTAGCCAAACACTGCTATACAATCCTAGGTATGACAATCAATGATTCGGGAAAGCGTCAATGGGCAACCTCGGAAACATCCCATACTATTTCCGATAATGTCTAAGGACAGAAGTGTCAAAAGGACACCTCTCAATCCCAAACCATACCTAATCAAACACATTCTCAGATCAGTCATATCATATCCAATCAACACTTCATCATATAAAAGAGAATATAAAAGCATAATCTAATCATTAAACAATATAGTAATAAGCAATTCATATAAGCTTGAATAATGAAAAAGAAAACATAAGTGAAGTGCTACTGTACTTACAGTAGTACATCAAAAGTATAAAATACAAGAACAGTAAATAAACTCAGAGTTTCTTAAAGTAGAAACCAGAGAGTATGCTATCTATGTTATTATGAAATAACTGTCCTTACCTTGATTATCGCCGAAGATAATCCAAAGATCAAAGAGAGAGACTCCAAACATAGCAAATAAACCCTTAACAATCATAGATACAACATTAGGAAAGATACCTAAAAGATCAGAGAGCAAACGAATCAAACAGAGCAAAAAATGAAGCTACTGACATCATTGGTTGAGTGCTTGGTCTACTGACCTAGTCGACCAAGCAGTCGACCAACCGAGTCAATACGGAATTGCAGAAACTAGATTGGTCATAACTTCTTCGTTTGAAGTCGGATTGATCCGAAATTCGAAGGGGAACTTCCTAGAATGTATTAGAACTATATAGGAAGGTAAAATCATCAAGTCAAGGTCAAAAGGTAGGTTCTTGATTTGAACCAAGAAGTTAGGGTTTCAATCTTATGGCTCTCATGAACAGGCTAGGGTTACAAGATGAAAGGGAAATAATTGCTATCAAGAAAATCATTGAAAGAGAGTTTAGATTAACATAAATATAACTCATGTGGTTACCCTCACATGGGAGGTTACCAAAGGTTTCTAAAAAGATAGAACAAGGGTCAAGGTTTTAAGAAAAGTTTCGGGTTAGGGTTAAGATCACGATGATGATCATAGATCTCAAGGAATAGAATGAGGTCATGGAATAGATAGTTGCAAGAATGCAGCATCTTCTTCCTGATCTCAATCAAGAACAAGATCGAAGAAAGAATAATTTAGAATTCAGAAGAGATACAAACCTTGAATTGACAGATTAGAGATGAGAGGCTTCAGATCTGCAGAGGAATCTTCGAAATCACCGAAAAGAGTTTTGGAAAGGTCTTCCCATGTTCGCTAGGTGTTTAGGAGGCAGCCGTAACTAAGAAACTCGAAGTAGGTTTAAATAGAGAGTAAAAAAACCTAAATCGAAGATTTTCTCGCATTTCTGACCCTATTTGTCGATTGATTGGTCTACTGGCCCCAATTGACCAACCACTCGACCAATGCACAGTTCAGCAACTTCGGACAAGGATTCGGAGAGCTATACGGGGTCAAATTGAGTGGGGTTTTCTCCTACAAGTCAATCAAGAAGTCTAGTTTCTAGAAATACCTTCGGATTGAGAATGGGAGTTCATTAGGTACTTCAAATAATTCACCCCTCTTCGATGCGCAGTTTTTCACTAAACACTGACAATGCTTCCAAGTATGGAGCACCATCAACAATATCCATGGGTTTCGGGTCACACACCATGTCTTCTATAGAGAGGGCCCACAAAGACTTCTTCCTTCACTTCGGGACCTTGGATTTATCATAAGGAAATGTTTGACATGACTTCCTAAGGCTTTCAAAAGGTAGTGACACTGTTATCAAGGTCCAACTTCAAGGTCAAACATTAAACTAACCTTTCTTCACCCAAAATAGATAGAGTGTCCTAGCAAGGTTTGGGCTGGATTTCACATTCTCCCCCCCTTAAAATAATTTCGTCCTCGAAATTGGGAGAGTTCTTGGATTCCGAAAGACAGGGGTACTTTCCTATTATCTTGGCTTCCTTCTCCCAAAGTCCATGGAAAACAAATAACAATAAGTCTTTTTGTAAGAAAACAAGAAATAAATCTGACATGCTCTGAAATCAAATCAAAAGTATGATTATGGCTTTATGAAGATTTCACAAGGATCATGGCGAAGATCAATATAAAGATCATAAAACCTTAAGAATGAAAGGAGATTGTAGAAGAGACGGTTGCAAGGATGCAACATCTTCTTCATAGTCTCCATCACAAGGAATAAAACATAGAAAGAGTAGATCAATACAACACAAGAGAGATTACTAACCTTTGATTGAATAATAGTAGATGAAAAGCTTGAAGTCTTGAAATAGTTAGAAGGAATAACAAATCATGAAGATCACACTTGATTTCCCTTCAAAATCATCATGTGGAGAATTCACAAGGTTATAGAGTATATGGAGATCCACTCTAGAACAGCGGGGATAGAAGGATCAGTCATGAGAATGATTTAAGATCACCCTCCTATCAAAGGGAATGTAAGGCACAAGAAGAAATAGTAGAGGGAATAGATCGGCTTCGGGGTAAACTTCTACCAAACGAAACTAGGCAATTCGTACAGCAGAGAATAAATCGAGCAATGCATTGGTATGTATGCATTTGGTACAACAACAAGGTTAGGGTTAGGTGGGATCTCACAAGTATTCTAGAGTTTCCCTTAAAATTTCGAAGTGTTTCGAATCCCGGAAGTTGAGTTTCAGATCAAAATTTGGAGTTTCTGTCCGTACTGTACACTGGGGTCGATTGCCCAAGCTGCCCAACCAATCTGCTCACAGTGACAGTAACTGGATTTTTTATTTGTTTTGATCCGTTTGACTTCTGATCTTCGAGGGTTTGTTCCTAATGCTTGAACTATGCTTGTTTAGGGTTTATTTGCTAATCTTGGACCTATCCTCTTTCTTTCTCCAGAATTCTTCGAAGCTAATTAAGGTAAGGATAGTTGATTCTTAATAACCTAAAATGCATGTTTACTTGTTTTGAATTCGGATTGCATGATCATACTGTTGTTCTTATAATTCTCTTATAATTATATTGTTGTTGTTAGTACTATAACTACAGTAGGTCTTGCTCATGTAATTCAATTACTATTTTGATCGTGTATGAGTGGTTATTTCCCTATGTATTGATTTGTCAGTTGTGCTTGTGAATGACTGATCTGGAAAGTGATTGCTTAAGTATAATTAGGGAATGGGGATTGTCTTTTTGACATTTCTGTCTTTGGACATCAGTGGAGGTGGTATGAGAAACTTTCCGATGATGCCCTTTGACTCTTTCTAGGATTATTGGCTGACATACCTAGGGTTTGTCTAGCAGTGTTTGGCTAGGATTACCCTGTTATATCAGACCTAATTCGGAAGGGTATTGAGATTGAGTAACCCTTGGCAGCAATGGGGATTTGTAGGCGCCCAAGACCGGTAACCAATCCGTGAGAGGACATGAATCCATTGTGGGGGCCATTCATTGGTAGGGTTGCAGTAGTAGACTTGGGCTTATGGGCGCTCAAAACTGGTAACCAACCATGAGAGGACATGAGAGCTTCTCGTTTACTATTTGTGGATGACCAATAGGATTGATGAGTCCGAGTCCGAGTTGGTTGTAGCCATAGGATACACTGACTCTAGTGAGAAGAATACCAGAAAGGATCGTGAGAGGCGAGGAATGGAATCTTCAAACTCTGACTTGATATAACTAAGTAGAAGACTTACATTGGGCTAAGTTTAACCTTGACATGCACCAATACTCAGACCAATGGTGATGTGAGAGAACAGTGACCTAAATGCTAAACCCCAGCCATGAAATGTCCGAAAGGGATGCAAGACCCAATTACCACCGGAGAACCCAAGATACCGAGGTGGTTGAGGGAGAGTAATTTGAGACATACCCAGAGGAGTATGGTGCAATGACTTAAAGCATGTCTACCAATAGAAACCAACATACATAGAGTTAGAATCATATTGCATGTCTGTTTCATATCATGTTGCATCATTTATGTTTTGATATCATACTATATTGTGTTATTATGGAATGAACTGCCTTGCTGAGTTCTTTTGAACTCACTCCTTTTTGCAACAACTTTGTTAGATATGTCTACAGGTACAAATAACTATGAGGGCCAATACTACGAAGCCCAAATGGATGACTCATACGGTACCCAAAGTACTGGCGACTGTGACTACGACTGTGAAGACTACCAGTATGAAGCTGAAGCTTATCAAGATCAGTCCAACTATAGTGCTTGTATGCCGGCGATGGGACATCAAATCTTTTACTTTTGGATACATTATTTATAGATTTGAAGAAACATTAGTTTAGATTTTGTTTACTTCTTTTCCTTACTTTTGGGAACCAGATGTATTATTCTTTTTAGTTTTGATCTACATTTCTGCTGATATTGTAGAGTGATTTTTCCGCTACACTCTATTTTGATTTATTTTATTGGTATCATTTTTTCGCACTTTGATTATAATGTATTTCTCTTTGAATCTTATCGTGATCTTTAATTAATATAGCTAAACATTGATTGTGTTTTGTTCTTGATTATATTATTGTAAATGTGAGAGATTGATTTCTTCGATACTGATCTTTGGGGTTGTAGATCACACACTTGGGTATGCCAAATAGAATACCAGCTGAGTGGATAGGACATGTATCTAGTGTGTAGAACCACCTGAAGGTTCAGAAAAAACTAGTAGTTGTGTTATTGTTTTGTAGTTTTGTACCAACTCGGTTTGATTTGACACTGATAATCCCCCACCTCTCTTAGTTGTGTTCTTTGATACTTCACTATTGTTGTCATATTTGTTTCCTAACCAGTTTATGTTACTTGTTGGTTAAGGGTTGGGTAGCGTTTTGAGTCTGCTTTTTAGTCTTTGATATAAGTTTGTATGTCAACATGTTTGCTCTACATGTTGATTAATGAGATTTCCTATTGAGCCTTTTCTTTTATTTGTGAGAGAAAAGATGACTGTACGTTGCAATGCTTTTCTATGTTGGAATATCCTCTAATATTTGTTTATTTTTGCACTACATATGCCTGTTCTTCATTTTTTTGTTTCTGAACTAAAGAATCAACACAACTCTAATTTGTTATTTGTTGTTTAATTGTAAGAGTCAGAATGTTCAAAGCTTCCTGCATTTGCTGTAGATAGGATTGATCTCACCAATTCCAAATTTTGCAAGGGTGAGAAGTGCAAATTTGTAAAGCTTCTTTTGAAGTTTGAATTTGTTTGAGATCCTCACCCAACCCCCAACCCACACACACTTTTGTGTATAATTGCTTGTATATCTTCCCACGCATGACACTTCACAATGTTTCCATTTAGAATATGGGTGTTTCATTCTTTTTGTTTTGGTTTTTGGTTTTGGGCTTTTGACTTTTGGCTTTTGGCTTTTGGCTTTTGGTGAGAGAATATTATGTAAGCATGTGCGTGTACATGGGGATAATATGTTCATTTTGCATACCTAGTGCCAAGGTGTTGGGTAGTATCTATCCCCAAGTATTCCATCCATGTCTTAAAGGATAGACCGTCTCAAAATGAAACAATTTCTTTTCCAGTTTTTGAATATTATACAAATGTCAACATTACTCATTCGTCTCATGACTTAGAGGTGATAACTTTAAATGTTACTTGCCACTTCAAGTGTATGTTTCTTCTAGCTTAGGATCAATGATGATTTTCTTAAATTCTTTTTTTTAAGTATTTTTGGCGACGTTTTTTTCTGTAATCGTAGCCATATAGGTATTTTACCCGACAACTTACGACAAACCGTCACCAAATATAGTTTTCTGCTACGGTTTTAAATTGTTGCCAACAACCTAATTTTCTAAAATGTGTTAATTGCCCACGCATGTATCATTGTAGCAAAAATACCTGTACAAATCATCGCAGAATTTTTTTTCCAGTCGGTGCTAAAAAACTGTCGTCCGCAACGCCAATAGGTAATTGTCTACCTTTATTTTTTGCGACGATTTTGGGTTTGTTGGCTACATTTATAAACCGTCGCCAAAAATGAATTTTTATGTAGTGTAATTTTACATGATAAGATGTTTTTTTTTACTCTAAAATGATTAGATGTTATGGCATTGCTAATGGTTGCATTAAATATCCCAAAAAAAAATGGTCGAACAAAGAATTATTATTACTTATAAAATGATTTTTCTTTTAAATTTTTTTAGTTTAATTTATCATTTGAAATTCTTTCAGGATGAAAATCAATATATAGGTGGAGATGTTGAGGCTTGCCTATTCTTACAATTTGGGTTCAATTCAATTTGACATGAAGTTAAATTTTCGAATATACTTTTTTTTTTTTTGATCAAAGAAAAGAAAGAGATATTACTGATTTAAAGTCAAATAACATAGTTTGTCGGCCTGTTTTGGCCTTGGGTTACGACTAGAGTTTGAAAGGTTGGTAGTAATACTACTATTCGCCAGCCTATTTAGATGGTTTAGGAGTCCTGGGAATTTAAAATTACAAAACCTTGTATTGCCTAATTTCAATTTGATTTCTACCAGATCAGTTATGAGGTGGATGGGGCAATTTTGTTTCGGATGATTCTGTAGGAGATTGGGTAACTTGTCTTCATTAACCCAAACTTCATGAAACCGATCAGTGAAGTGCATGCCTTCCTTTGTTGCCTTTACTAAAGCTTCCAGCTGGTTAGCATTTTTGAGAGAGCCCTTCTTTGTCCATTGAATTGTCCCATGTTTCAAGATCTCCGTGCTCCATCCCGCTTGGTCTAGTGATGCGTTATGTACCCCTGCACAGAGTAAAATAGTATTATCAGAATTTATTTCCTCAAAAGGAGTTTTTCTGGGTTTTTTTGTTTATAAGTTCCTTCTTAAATGGTGAGGCTTTCATATCAGATAGCCATTTGTTTGTATTTTGTAGTACTTTGTAGGGGTTAGGCATAACCCCTTCATTTATTGCCTTATTCCTTTCTGCCCATAAGAAGTAACATGTGGTCACAAAGACCGAGAAGAACCAGTCAGTTGTTTCCTTATTGCGATGAAATCCAACAAGGAAATCGTTGCAGAGGTGCAGAATGGAGATTTGTTGAAGTCGTTCCGTCCGTAGTCCAAGTTGTCCTGCAGCCCATATTCTTTTTGTCCATTTACAAGAGATGAAGACATGCCAGCTGGTTTCTGACTTTTCACCGCACAATTGGCAATGGTCATCCATCTCCGTCCATTGAGAGAGAGTGGCTCTTACTGGTAATCCTACGTTTAGTAAACACCAGAAGAAAGTTTTGAGTTTTGGGTGTAGTGGCATCTTCCATAACGCTCTCCACCAATTGGTGAACTCACGGGGCATTGCTTCAAATTTCTGTTTAGTCAACGCTTTTCCAGCTAATTTAGCCGAGAACTCACCAGTATTGGAGATGCGAGAGGTCCAAGTATCCTGTGACAAGTTAAGGTTAAAAAGTGAAAGTGGAAAGGATGGAAGATTAAAGTTTGTGAGGTACTCCCTGTTAAGTGAGGTGTATCGTGACATCTGGGCAACTGTAGTGTTATGCGACTAGATGCTAGATAGAGGGTAAAGCTCATTTATACATTTTGCCTGTGGGAGCCAAGGGTCATACCAGAAGGAAGTGTCGGACCCGTTACCTACTTTTCTGGTAATCATTCTTTTGAGATCAGGAAAGATGCTAAAGAGGCTCTGCCAAGGCCAAGAGCCACTCTTGAGTTTAAGGTTAGGATTGAATAAGCTGGATTTGGGAAAATATTTGGCTTTCAAGGTGGTAGCCCATAGTGATGACGGTTCATGTAGAAGTTTCCAGCCTTGCTTGAGGAGAAGGGCTCGGTTGATGTCTTCCATTCTCTTGAAACCTAGACCCCCCAAGTGTTTAGGAGTACAACATTTCTCCCAAGGGATTAAGGTTAGCTGTTTGTTTTTTGATGGGTTTCCTAACCAGAACCTTTGACAAAGTGAGTCAATTTGTCTGCAGGTTGGTTTTGGAAATTTGAAGCACTGCATATGATAGAGGGGTAACGGTTGAAGAACAGATTTTATAAGAACTTCCCTACCGGTGAACGACAGGGTGGATGCTTTCCAAGAGGCAAATCGATTGTGGATTTTTGAAAGGATGAAATTGAGATTTTTTGTTTTGGATCTGCCTGGGAATAAATTGGTTCCTAGGTAGAGAGAGTCTTTTTTCATTTCTGAGATACCCAACATCGACAGGATTTGGGTTTTAAGTTCACGATTTACATTTCTGCTAAAGAAAGCTCCACTTTTTTCAAAATTTATCTGTTGTCCAGTAATGGCTGTGAACAAATCAAGTGCCGCCTTAATCGTAAGAACATCCTCCTTTTCAGCTCTACAGAAAAGAAAAGTATCGTCTGCAAAAAACAGATGTGAGATTTCTGGGGCATTCTTCGCAATCTTGATTCCTTTGAAGTTGTTGAGGGACCTATATTCATTGAGAATCCTTGCTAATACCTCCATTACCAAAAGAAAGAGGTACGGGTTGAGGGGACACCCTTGTCGAATTCCCCTGGACCCCTCAAACCACTGGTAGGGGGTGCCATTGATTTTGACTGAGTAGGTTGCCGAACTTAGAAGCTTTGAGACAAGATCGCACCATTTTGGTGTAAAACCAAGGAAAGAGAAAAGGTTGGAAATGACACTCCATTCAACCCGGTCGTATGCTTTTGACATATCAAACTTCAAAACCACATATCCGACTTTTCCCCTAGTTTTGTTCATATGGTGGAAAATTTCATGTGCCAAAAAGATATTATCCGTAATTTGCCGCCTTGGTACAAAAGCCCCTTGTAAGGGTGAGATGATGTTGTTGATGAACGGTTTTCAAATATACTTGGTTCAAACAATATTGATAATTTTCTACAACATCAATGGTTAGAGAAGGATAAATTGCTTTATTACTCGCTTTTTTTTCTTTTCTTTTTTCAATTGCTTTAGTTATTGACTATTCTATTCTGATCATATTTGATTGGTCAAGTAAAGTGATCACTACTAAAAAAATATCATTACAAAAAAATATCATTTTCTTGGGGAGATCTTGGGTTCGCACCCATCTGGTCGACGTTCCATTTCCAATATTAAAAAAGCACCATTACCAAAAAAAAATATATCATTTTCTTTCCAAACGTGGATGATATCATTCTCTACACTATTATTGTTGTTGACGTGCAAATTCCTCTAGCATTGCCGTCGACGGAAGCCCTCTCCATATTTTCTAGCAGACATAGACATGTATGATATATCATATATCAACATTCGCATGATTGGACCGGGTCCAATTCAATTTATATTTTTTATTACTTTAATTAATATATATTTTTGGGTGAATTTTAAAATCTTGTTCCTTAGGATCCTTCATGAACTGGCCAAAGGAAAGTAAGGAAAGAAAAGAAACTAACCCAACTAGAAAAGCTTCATTTCATTCTAACTTCAGAATCTGCAAATCTTTTTTCTCTGTAAGGGAATCATATTTAATAGATAGAGAGGTTGCCCTACAACCTGGGTTTCTCCTTTTCCTTCATTTATCTCTTCCTTGCAGGTCATGTCTCTCAAAAAGCGCACCAACAAGAACAGAAAACAGTTTAGATTGGAAAAAGTACTTTGGTTCAGGCGATCTGTATGTGAGAAGAGGAATTGAAGGTAAGGGAAAAGATCTAATCTTTAGCCCTTCAAATCTTTGTCTCTGTTTTTTTTCTCTTTCTTTTCTCGTTTCTAAGCTTTTTTTCTCTTTCTTTTCCTGTTTCTAAGATTCATTTTTCGGAGGTTTAACTTCATCTCCGATTTCTTTTTGGTCTAACTGTTTTTATAAGTCTCTGCAATGACAGATATGGCAGCTTGTTTCAGCGAATACGCCATTAAAGTAGCTGATTCATCTTGTTCCGCCTCTGCAACTCAAGCATGTCGTCCTCAAAGCTTAATTCCTTCGATCCAAAATGCAGTAACCTGTCACTACAAAATCAAGCTCTCCACACAAACGCAGCTTCTGGTCACAGTCACTTGGTCTGCAAATCTCATGGGCCAAGGCCTCAGCATCAATGTTGGAGATGACCCATCATCATCTTCTCTCAAAGTTAACACAAACTCTCGATTTTTCAGGAAAAAGAAGGGTAATCGTTCATTTGAATCCTGCAATTCCAAAATTGAAGCTTTCTGGGATCTTTCCACTGCCAAATACGCTTCAGGGCCTGAACCCACAAGTGGGTTTTATGTGGTGGTGGTGATTGATTCAGAGCTTGGCCTTCTCCTTGGAGATATGACAGAAGTGATCACCAAAAAGTACAAAACTGGAATCCCACTTGCCCAATCTTCTCTTGTTTGCAGAAGAGAACATTTTTCTGGAAACACTATTTATTCTACCAAGGCTAAATTCTGCGACACTGGAACAGCTCATGATATACTCATCAGGTGTTGCTGTGAAGATGAGGGATACAAGTATCCAGTTCTCTCTGTCTCTATTGATAAGAAAGTGATTCGTGTGAAGAGATTACAATGGAATTTCAGAGGAAATCAAATAATTTTTGTCGATGGGTTGTTAGTGGATTTGATGTGGGATGTTCATGACTGGTTCTTTAATCCTGCATCTGGTTATGCTGTTTTTATGTTTAGGACAAGAAGTGGATTTGATAGTAGATTGTGGTTGGAGGAGAAATTGATACAGAAAGAACAGGGGAAAGTTGAGTTCTCTTTGCTCATCTATGCTTGTAAAGATGCATAAAACGGAACCTTTAACTGTGCTAATTTGTCATTCTGATTATTTCTTTTCGATCTTTTGTTCTAATTTGATTTGTAGATATAACAAGCGTTGATGTCTGTATACTTTGTGTTCCTATTTTTCCTAGTAAACACCAATAAAGGAAAATAAAGGTACCCAATTTAGCTTTTGAGGATCATCTGATCTTGTTTTTGATTCATTACCAGCATTTCCCTTTTTCCTCTTCTCCCCTGCCATGGTTTCGCGTAACAGTTCGACATTAGACGCTCTACTTCCTACCCATATGGATCACTGACATGGAGTGGGAAGAAATTTATTGATGATAACATGTTGAGGGGACCAGCGTGAAGGTAAGTTTTACTGTTTCAAAGAATATGATTGAAGATTATTTGAAATTGGGGAATGATGTCAAATGCTATCTATCTTTATATAATGTATGCTTCTGGCATAGTGATGATAGCCTCCAATATAGAAGTAGTTAGGGCCAAAGAGGTCTTGGTTTTGAAGCTCCACCACTTGTCATTTAGGGGGGTCAATTGGATGGGCTGGACCAGTCTTTGTCACGCCCATTTGGGTTATTGGCAAAAAAGTTAGACCTAGTACAACCCATCGGGTATTCAGTCCAGTCCAGTCTTGGGTCATACTGGGGCGTGTCAGTTGTCGAACCATAATCGGGGTCATTACTATCAAGCTTAACTAGGAAATCAGGTTTAGGGGGTGTAGATTTTATTGGATTTTTATAACGTTAAAAGGAAATGGGACTATTACAAACTTATCAAAGTTCCCTTCACATTTTTTTTTCCTTTTCCTTCAAAGATTTGGTCCCTGTTGGTCAATTGGCTGGTCAAATGGCCGAGTTGACCAGCCAATCGACCAAGCATGTTAGCAAGGCCTAAACAGGGATATCAAGGTCCAAACCTCTTCCAAATCCAATGGGCTTCTCTCAACTCAACATATGACTTACCTAATATAGAGGAATGCCTTCAAATCATGTCCAACTAGGCTTTAGGTCCGTTAACTAATCTCATCTTCATCAAGGTGTAGTTTCATTTCCAAATCTGCTAAAGCTTACAAGTATGGAACACCATCATCAACTTCCATGGGTTCTGGGTCAAACACCATGTCTTCCACTGAGATGGCCCATAGTTGACTTCTTCCTTTACTTCGGGTCTTTGGACCTACAAACAACAGGGTTTCCTAGTCAAGGTTAGGGCTGTATTTCACAATCCAGATCCATGGACTCAAAATATGGATCATGGATTTCAATCTGAATACTCCACAACTTATTCCTGCTTGACCTTCGAGTTGTCAGACCTGCAATACAAATTTCGGGTTAGAAATACGGGGGTTGTTACACCGTTGCTGGTCGAGAATTTAATCTTCATGTGCTTGGTTGACACTACATCTCCTAGTTTGTGAGGGATGGCCTCCCGAGGATGACATTATATGCAGGGAGTTCCCAAACCACCAAAAAGTTTACCCGAATTGTTGTTTCTTTTGGAAAAGTTCCAATTGTTAGGTCCAATTGTACCAATCCTTTTACCGTGGGCAAGGATCCAACAAAGCCATATAGGAGGGTTGAGGTTGCCTTCAACAAGTCTTCCTCCATCTTTAACTTTTGATACGCTTCATAAGACAAAAGGTCTATTTAAGATTCTATATCTACCAGCACCTGATGTACCTTCCGACAGCCAATCTCCACTTTTATCACGATCACATCATCTTGCAGAGCACACACACCTTTTCCATCTTCATCATTGAATACAATGTTCTCCTCACCGTTCAGTCTTCTTCTTTTCTTGATCACCTCTCCCGATTCACAAATTTTGATTTTGCTTTTAGCTTTCTAAGGGATTCAAGCTCAAGCCCTACGAATATTGTGAGGATAGTGGAATGATTGGTCCCTGCTATGTCCTTCCCTTTTTTGGAGTTGGAAGCTTCAGGCCGATGGTCTCTACTTCCCGATCATTCTCTCCTCTTTTTTTCCAGTTGTTCTTCTCTCTCGATCATCCTCCCAACACTTTATATAATTTGCCAAATGTCCCTAGGATATTAACCTTTCAATATTCGACTTCAGATGCCTACACTCATTAGTGTAATGTCCATAATCCCTATGGAAATGACGGTATTTCTTCATGTCACATCTCCCCAGCCAGTACCCTAACAGCGATACCCGAAGGTGTGATTCCACAAGTCCCACGGTAAGCTAGAGAAATCATATAATGACATAGCACACTAACACAATTAACAATTATAAACATTCACAATCTCAATAATAGGAACAAGATACAAAAGCAAAACAAGCATGATGCAATGATATGAAACAATGAATGCAAGCATGCTTCTAACTCTAAGTATGTTGGTCTCTATTGGTAGACACGCATTAAGATAAATCACCATATTCCTCTAGGTAGGTCTCAAATCACTCTCCCTCAATCTTCTTGGTCTATTAGGTTCTCTGTGGTAGTTGGGTCAAGGCATCCTTTCTGGACATTCCATGGCTGGGGTAGGTCAACACTATCGGTCACCACCATTGGTATGAGTACTAATGGTGTCAGGGTTAATCTTAACCCAGTACAAGTCATCTACTGAGTCACATCTACTTTAGGGTCGGATACATCTATTCCTCGCTTCCCGCAATCCTTTCCGGTATCTTTCCCCCTAGAGTCACCGTTTCCTTCCCGCCACATAGACTCTTAACCCTATTGGTCATCCACATATAATAAACGAGAACTGATGAGCACATTTATGTGTGAAATATTAGAACATAAAACATGTATTTTACACATTTAGAGTGGAGCTACCTTGGGTTTTATGTTGTTTTTGCAAATTTTATGAATTTTTAGGACTTGAGCGAATATTTGAAGTTTTGGGTATGAAACATGCGATTTTTACACGTCAAGAGGTCCGTCAAATTCTTAAGTGCGAAAGTGAGCCTGAATTGGAGCATGATGAGCTAGAGATGCAATTATGGGCAACTCTAGGATATCTTACAAAATTAGATTAGGATTTTTATTTTATTTTTCTTTATTGTAATTGAATGAATGTATGGCGCCCACAAGTAGTCAAAGATTAGGATTTTCTATTTTCTAGAAGATTATATATTTTTTTAGAATTTTATTTATTTCTCTAATTAGTTTTCTCTCCCCCCCCCCCACTTTCTATACCTTTCACTAATTTATTTTTATTTTTTCCTTAATTAACTCAAATCACTTCTCTAAATGTTTTTTTTTCTTTCCTTCTTCGACTCTTTCTCTTTCTTCTCCACCTTCAGTACGTGTAACTCAAAGTTAAGTTTTATTTTTTTAATTTATTCTTTCTCTCCACTTTCCTTGCTTCTATTATTTTATTTTTTCTTCTCCACACATTTTCTCTCTCTCTCTCTCTCTCTCTCTCTCTCTCTCTCTCTCTCTCTCTATAGTTAGAATATCTAACGAATTTGTTTTATTTCTTTTTCTTTTCTAGTTTATTCCTTTTTATTATTATTATTATTATTATTATTATTATTATTATTATTATTATTATTATTATTAATAATATTATTATTACTATTATTATTATTATTATTATTATTATTATTATTATTATTATTATTATTATTATTATTATTATTATTATTATTATTATTATTATTATTATTATTATTATTATTATTATTATTATTATTATTATTATTATTATTATTATTATTATTATTTATTTCCTTATTTGTATTTCATTCTCCATCTCCTATAAATATTACCTCCCCTCTTAGGTCTAGTTTACACTTTATTTCTCTCTTTAGTTTATTTTAGTCTTGCACCTTCTATTCTCTCTAGCTTGTTCTAGGTTTTTTCTAGTTCTTTCATTACTTTGTGGGTTCTAATTTTAGATTGAATGTTTAGGTTTTAATGTTTTTCAAGAAAGATTGAAGTTGTGTAATTTTTTTTATGCAAGTATATTTCCTTTATTTTTATCAAAGCAATTTCAAGTTCAAGTTCAAGTTTCAAGTTTGAGGATTCGTTTTCTCTCTGGGTCTAGCAATTGCAGATCTAGATTATTCTAGATGTGGTTATTAGGGTTGGTTGAGATTCGAATCGTTTATTCAAGTTTTTTTTGGAGATTCAAAGATGCAAGTAAGTAGCATTCTTCAATAATCTTCTCTCCCCCCCCTCCATTCCTACTTCTATCTATCTCTCCATATTCTTAATTTGGGATTTATTTTTCAGCACTTACTTACTGTTCTCCCTTCCCCTTGGGTCCTTAATTAAAGATGCCTACAGTCGTGCCTCTCCTTGATTAAGGTTCTCTTTTCCTTTTATTGCTTTGTTTATTGCTTTGTTATTTACTTTGATTATTTCCTTTCTACATTTATTTTCTCTTTAATATCATTTCCCCCGATCGGTGGACTGTAAGCTACGACAAAGGGTCCATGGTCAAAGTCATTATAATTATACTCCCCTTCCCTCGATCCAGAGCTGACACTCGGATCACTTCCCTTTTATTTTTATTGTTCGCATTTTTTTCTTGTCTTTTATTTATGCCTTGGTTGTGTTTGATTTATTTTTCGTCTCAATTCAATTGCGTTAGATATATGGATTAGGATCGCTCGTTTAGCTTAATTAATTAGTTCAAATCTTTGAATCATTGCACTCTTGCATTACCATTTAAGAGGTTTAATTTCAAGTGGCATATCTCCCTGAGATCGACTCGTTAGCTACACGATACCGTGCGCTTGCGGTTATTTTTATTTCATAAACAAGAAGCTCTCATGTCCTCTCACTGGTTGGTTACCAATCTTGAGCACCCAAAAGCCCAGGTTTATTATGTGCAACCCTACCAATGAATGGCCCCACAATATGAATTGCATCCTCTCACGGCTTTGATGCACATCTTTTGAGAATTCCCACTGCTGTTACGGGTCATTATAATTATACTCCCCTTCCCTCGATCCAAGAGTGACACTCGGATCACTTCCCTTTTATTTTTATTGTTCGTATTTTTTTTCTTGTCTTTTATTTATGCCTTGGTTGTGTTTGTTTTATTTTTCGTCTCAATTCAATTGCATTAGATGTATGGATTAGGACCACTCGTTTAGTTTAATTAATTAGTTCAAATCTTTGAATCATTGCACTCTTGCATTACCATTAAGAGGTTTAATTTTAAGTGTCATATCTCCCTGAGATCAACTCGTTAGCTACACAATACCGTACGCTTGTGGTTATTTTTATTTCACAAACAAGAAGCTCTCATGTCCTCTCACTAGTCAATTACCAATCTTGAGCACCCAAAAGCTCAGGTTTATTATGTGCAACCGTACCAATGAATGGCCCCACAATGTGAATTACATCCTCTCATGTTTGATGCACATCTTTTGAGAATTCCCACTGCTGCCATGGGTCACTCGGTCTCAATTCCCCTTCCGATAGGGTCAGATATGATAGGGTTTCCCTATCCAAACACTTCTAGACCAAACCTAGGTATGTCAACCAATAGTTGAGGAAAGTGCCAAGGGGCACCATAGGAATGCCAAAAGGGCATTCCCCATTCCACAACCACAACCTAGGCAATCACATCACATCATGATTCCATACAAATCACAATATAGTCCAATTCCCAATCCCATCATTCATAATCAATTCAAGTATGTAAATCATATCATGAATAGCCTACTGTAATTACAAAAGTAAACTAATATAGAAAAAGTCCTAAAACAATAGCTAACATGTGCATACAAATTCTAATAACATATAGAATGCAATAATGTTAATTGTGAGTGAACGTACTCACCTTGAATTCTATTCGTAATCCTCAAGAAAGAGATTATAGTGCAAGTTCAAAATTACCAAAATAACCCTAAACAAATATGTATAGAGTATAAGGAACAACCCCTAACGGTCGGAGACGAAATGGAGGAAAAACGGAGAAAAGTTGTTGTCAGTCACTCCTTTGGTTGATGCTTTTGGTCTATGGCATCAACCAAGAGGATTGACCAAAGGTATGTTGTACAGACAAAAAACTCCAAAATTGGTCGGAAACTCCTCGATCGACCTCGGGACACTCCGAAATTAATAGGAAAATTATAAAATAACATACTATGATTATCTATGATGATCTAAACATCAAACAAGGCCATTGGAATAGAATTCCAATAAATCACCTAATAGGCTTAATCCGCGGATTCTACCAAAAGGCTAGAATGAACCCTAATAGGCTTAATCTGCGGATTCTATGGAAAGGCTAGAATGAATGGGGATTCATTCTAAGGATAAGGTAACAATAGATCATGCATAGAAAACAACCTAAAAGTAGATCAAATCATAGAAAACACTCCTTATTGTCTAAGGAAAGAGTAGAGTGAATTGGAATTCGATTTAAGACTACGAGGATCAGAGACTAGGCCATTACAGTAGTGTAAGACTTTCCTCACAACCAAAACAAATAGTAGAAACAGTAGAGAGAATGGATCAATGAAATGTAGGATTAAATACTAACCTTTTAGAAGAAGAAACAATGGAGGAACTTTGCTTGGATGCTTTGAATCAACTTTGGGCTTTAAGAGGAGACTCTAGGGTTCTTCTCACGTTCTCTAAAAGTTAAGAGGCAAACTGTTTAGGTTTAGTCCGAAGTTACATCTATATATATATGACTTCAGAACCTAAAACTTCCAAAAATACACAATTTTGCCCCAAACTTGCTTTGGTCGATGGGATCAACCAAAGGGATCGACCAAAGGGTTCCCCCTTGCAAATTACTGAATTTTGGTCTCCAAAAGCCAAAATCACCACTTGGGTCCTCAACCAACTTAAGGAAGGGTCTTACCTAACTTCATAGGACCTTCCAAAGGTATCAACACTATACTCAAAATTCACTTCCAAGTCCAACTTCATTCAAGTCACCTCTTCTTCCAAACCATACGGGGTTTCCACACTAGGATCTTCATTAACAACCTCCATTGGTTATGGGTTAGACCTAATGGGTTCAAATTTGGATGGCCCTCAACTGTCTTCTTTCTTCACTTCAGGTCTTTGGATCTACACTATGGATTTTTGGATTAGGGATTTTTGGGGGATTTCACAGTTCATGTTTCTCTCTTCAGGTTTGGAGGCCATCTTGGGTGGCCATTTGAAGATGTCTTGATCCTTAATTTGCATCAAGATCTCCGATCGTTAGGAATTCAACGAAGTGTACTAAACACGGTCAGGTGAGCATTGTGTCCATCCCAATAGTGCTTTGCTTCCCTGATTATTGTGTTGCACTCTTGAGCCTTAGCCTTTCTCCAAAGTTTTCTGCTCTTTGTTGGCTGCCTTCACTTCTCCTTGCCGAGCATCAAGGATTTATGTTACCTCTACCTATTTCTGACATCTTTGGACAAGTTCGGCATAGGTAGTCAGCATATCCTGCAATAACAACTCCAGAAGTTGTCCGTTAGAAAGTCCCGTAAAGAGTGTTGTTTTGGCCACTTGCTTATCAAGGTGCTTGATCTCCATGGTTTCTTTGTCGAACCTTTGCAAATAATCTTGAATAGACTTGTTCTTTGCTTGCTTGATGGCGAACATAATCTCTTCGGTCTTCTTGGTCTATATTCCACTTTGGAACCAACCGATGAACTTTCGAGAAAGCTCATCAAAATCAACTATCTTTCCCGATGGTAGGTTCGAAAACCACTTATGAGTTACTCCTATTAGTGAAGACCCGAACTGTGAAATCCAGCCCTAGCCTAACCCTAACCCTGACCCGGACCTGGAATCCTTGATGTTTGTAGGTCCAAAGACTTGAAGTGGTGGAAGAAGACAGTTGTGGGCCCTCTCAGTTGAAGATATGGTGTTTGATTTCGAGCCTATGGACATTGATGGTGTGCCCCTTACTTGGATGCACTGTCGGTGTTTAGTGAGAAGCTGCACCTAGAAGAGGGGAAGATTAGTTGAAGTACTTAATGCACTTCCGGACTTGATCCGAAGGTAATACTCTGACCTAGACTTGTGGATTGAGCTATAGGAGAAAGTTCAAGTGAATTTGAGTTGATCTGACCTTCCAATTCCCTGTTTGAAGTTGTTGTTCTTGCTTGGTCGGCTGCTTGGTCAACTGGGCTAGTTGACCAGTAGATTATTAAAATATGAAAATTGCATTTTTCTTGATTTTTTATGTCTACAAAAGGGAACCTTGTGATTAGAACCCTATTTTATTCTTTTAGCCTCCTGAGAACGTGGAGAGAGCTTCCCAAGACATTCCCTTGGTAGTGGTGAAGGAATCTTGCATAAATCATTGCCAATCATTGCCTCTCTACTCAAGGTGTCACATCCTCCCAGCCGGTACCCTATCTGGCATACTCGAGAGTGTGATCCACAGCCCGAAGATCAGGTATCGAGTAATCAACCTCCCACATAAACAATTGACTACTAACATGATCAATATAGTAGATCTAAGGAGATCAGAATTCAAATCAAAAGATAAACAAAGACAAGATCATGATTTGATCATGATTCCTTCAAAAGCTTGCAATGATCATGGTTAAGATCATTGCATTAGCCATTAATCCTTAGGAAGATCATGAGAGACAGGTCCAGAGATGTTTGCAACAGAGAATGCAGCATCTCCTCTACTGTCTCAACTCAAAAAGGAAAGAAAAACAGAGATGGAGGAGAAGAAGAGAGTGTAGACATACCTTTGATGCAAAAGGAAGAGTTTTGACGAAGATCCGTCAAGAAAAACACCAAGGATGCAAGGGAGATGACTTGCAGAGGTCTTTGGTTCGTTCCAAAGAGTTTGGAGGCAGAAAATATGAAGTAGACTCGAGATTGGACTTAAATAGAGCAAGCAAGACCTAATTGCCAAAGACAGCACCCATTGGTCGAGTGGATTGGTCGACTGGTCCAGTCGACCAATCAGTTCAGCTACTCCTAAACAGGGAATTGAAGACCCAGATCAAATCCAATCCTAAAGGGGTTTTGCACACATATCAAGTGACTTACCTAATAGGTAGAAATGCCTTCAAACCATGATAGAGAGCACTCCAAGTCCATCAACTAATCCGATCTTCATCAAGATTCAGTTTCCATAAATAGAACCTCATCATCAACTCTCATGGATTCAAAGCCAGACACCAAGTCCTCCACTGGGATGGTCCAAAGCTGACTTCTTACTTTACTTCGGGTCACTGGACCTACAAATAACAAGGTTTCCGGGTCAAGGTTAGGGCTGGGTTTTACATTCTCCCTCCCTTAAAGAAATTTTGTCCCCTAAATTGAAAGCGTACCTGTGCTTCCAAAAAGGTAAGGAAACTTCTCCTTCATATCTTCTTCCTTCTCCCAAGAAGCTTCTTCAGGGGTATGGTTCTTCCACCGAATCTTCACCAAAGGAATGGTGCGATTCCGCAGTTGCTTGTCCTTCTTATCCAAGATTTCGGCCGGCTCTTCATCGTAGGTCAAATCAGCACTAAGTCCTTCAGGTGCTTGCTGCAAAATGTGTTCCGGATTCTCTATGTATTTCCGGAGCATTGAAATATGAAACACATTGTGAACACCAGCAAGAGGCGGAGGTAATGCTAGTCGATACGAAACAGGTCCAACCTTTTCCAAAATCTCGAAAGGTCCAATGAAACGAGGGCTAAGCTTTCCCTTAACATTAAATCTCATCACACCCTTCATTGGTGAAACCTTCAGAAAAACTTTCTCTCCAACTTGAAATTCCAAATCGGTCCTTCTCTTATTAGCATAAGATTTCTGTCTTGACTGGGCAGACTTGATCCTTTCTCTTATCATATCTAGCATAGCACTCGTAGCTTCAATCATCTCAGGACCTAAGACTTTTCTTTCACTGTCTCGAGTCCCCAGTACAAAGGTGTCCTACAAGTACTGCCATACAAAGCCTTGAATGGAGCCATGCCTATTGTTGCTTGATAACTGTTGTTATAGGCAAACTCAACCAAAGCTAGGTGTTCATCCCAATTACCACCCATATCCACCACACAAGATCTGAGCATGTCTTCCAATGTCTGAATTGTCCGCTCAGATTGTCCATTAGACTGTGGATGATGAGCTGTACTCAAGTTCAATTGGGTTCCCAAGGCCTTCTGCAAACTATTCCAAAACCTGGAGGTGAACCTAGGATCACGATAAGAAACAATACTCAATGGCACACCATGCAGACGAACCACATTATCCACGTAAAGCCTTGCTAGCTTATCCAGTATGAGTGATCTTCATAGGAATGAAGTGGGCTGATTTGGTCAACCTATCAACAATCACCCACACGGTGTCATTGCCTTTACTTGTCCGAGGCAAGCTAGTCACAAAGTCCATAGAGATATCCTCCCACTTCCAACTAGGAATAGGAAGAGGTTGAAGTAATCCGGATGGGGGTTGTCGAACGGCTTTCACACGTTGGCAAGTCTCACACTTGGCAACAAAATCATCAACATCAGCCTTCAAACCAATCCACCAAAAATGTTCCTTCAAGTCCTTGTACATCTTGGTGCTTCCTGGGTGTATAGTAAAGATTGACTGGTGTGCTTCCTTCAATATTTCCTTTTTAATTTCTTCGTTTGTGCACGCACGCACGTCTTCCTCTAAACAATAAAGCACCATCCATGGATATACCAAAGTCGGGGTCCGACTCGGATTCGAAGAAATCTTCTCAACGTTGACCAAAAGTTCTTGATCAGAACTCTGCAGAGCAACAATCTTATCTCTAAGGCCAGATCTTGCCGTCATGGCAGAAAGAATAAAATCAGAATTCTCAGGGACAATTTCCAAATCAAAACTCTCAATAGAAGACCACAATGGTAAACTCAAAGCATTCAAATCCAAAGTCTTCTTCTGGTTCTTCCTACTAAGAGCATCGACAACAACGTTTGCCTTCCCGGGGTGATACTTGAATATCACAATCATAATCGAGAGACTAGTTCCAACCATCTCCTTTGTCTCATGTTCAACTCCTTTTGGGTAAAGAAGTATTTCAAACTCTTATGATCCGTGAAAATGGCAATCTTCTCACCGTAGAGGTAATGTCTCCAAATCTTCAAAGCAAAGACAACAGCGGCAAGTTCTAGATCGTGAGTGGGGTAATTCCGCTCATAATCTTTCAATTGCCGAGAAGCATAGGCTACGACCTTGCCATGTTGCATCAGTCGCAACCCAATCCAATCTTTGACGCATCGGTATAAACTGTCATACCACCGGAACTATCAGGTATAGTCAAAACCGGGGCACTTGTCAATCTATCTTTCAACTCTTGGAAATTCTTCTCACAGGCGTCAGACCAAACAAACTTTTCTTCTTTCCTGGTCAACTTAGTCATAGGAGCAGCCAACCGAGAAAAGTTCTCAAAAAAACCTTCTGTAGTAACCCGCCAATTCAAGAAAACTTCTTATTTCCGTTACCGACTTCGGTCTTTCTCAATCAGCCACAGCTTGAACTTTTTCAGGATCGACACGAATACCTTCGGCTGAAACCACATGGCCAAGGAATACTACTCTCTTAAGCCAGAAATCACACTTGCTAAATTTGGCGTACAACTTCTTTTCTCGCAACCTTTGCAAAGTGAAACTTAGATGGCTCGCATGCTCTTCTTCGCTCTTCGAATAGATCAAGATGTCGTCGATGAAAACAATCACAAACTTATCAAGCACATCGTGAAATACTCGGTTCATGAGGTCCATGAACTTCGCAGGAGCATTGGTCAATCCGAAGGGCATGACCCTAAACTCGTAGTGACCATACCGTGTTCGGAAAGCTGTCTTGAAGATATCACTAGACTTCACTTTCAATTGGTGATATCCGGATCTTAAGCAATCTTTGAGAACACAACTGCACCCTTTAATTGATCGAAGAGATCATCTATTCTGGGCAGCGGGTATCTATTCTTGATAGTCAGCTTATTCAACTCACGGTAGTCGATGCACAGGCGCATACTACCGTCTTTCTTCTTGACAAACAAGACCGGAGCTCCCCAAGGTGATACACTAGGTTGTACGAAACCTCTATCAATGAGCTCATTCAACTGATTTTGCAACTCTTTCAACTCAGTAGGAGCCATCCTATACGGAGCTTTAGATACCGGAGCGGCACCGGGGACGAGATCAATAGAAAACTCGACATCCCCTGTCTGGAGGCACTCCCGATAGATCATCGGGGAAGACATCAACAAAGTCACGGACAACCCCGACTTCATCGACTCTTTTCTCCACTTTACCCTTGCCTTCAGATGAAGCATCATCCACTAGGGCATAGACTTGCATCAGTGCAGACAGCACCTTCTTACAAACCCTTCTCTTCTCACCATGAAATTCTAAGGCTGGACTTCCACAAATATGGAACTGAATCTTCTTTGAGGAACAAAGAAACACAGCTTTGTGGGCTGTTAACCAATCAATTCCCAAAATAACATCGAAGTCCTTCATATCAAGAAGTACAAAATTGGCTTCAAAGTTCTTCTCACCAATCAACACAGGACATTTAGATAACCCCTTATCTAGTTTCACAACAGGACCCGTAGGTGTACTAACCAATAAACAACTAGACAACTTCTCAGGGATTAGGTCAGTCTTCTTGATGAATGCAGATGACATGAACGAATGAGATGCACCCGTATCAAATAAGACAAATGCAGAAATAGAAGCAACTAACAATGTACCTGTTGTCACGCCCTCCCAGCCGGTACCCTATCTGGCATACCCGAGAGTGTGATCCACAGCCCGAAGATCAGGTATCGAGTGATCAACCTCCCACATAAACAATAACATAATCATGAACAATCATAACAAGTGTGCGGAAGATAAACCATAGATCCAATAATGAAAGAATGAATCATAAACGAATCAGAATAATAGATATAATCAGAGTATCAAACAGATAAGTAAAGTGAAGCAAAAATCCCACTTTACATCCAGCGGAAAAGTAGCTCTAAAGAATAAACTAGACAAAATCTAATCCCAGTAGCAAGTACATTCGGTAACTAAATTATTCTCCACTTTATAGACGACATCCTTGTATGTATAGATCTCATAAATAGCACAAGGACGCTTCCACTCGATGATCGGACTAAGCATCGTACGTAGCATAACCACTCGCGGGATCTTCAGAGTAATTGTGGTAACCGCAATCACCTTCTTGGAGATATGTCTCTTCGCCTTGCGCTTCTTCATAGGAACCGTCATAGTACTCAATTACTGCAGGATAGTCTAACAACATTGTACAATAAAGGAATGAGTTTCAAAGAAACCCGGTAAGGGCGTTTTAAAATCCATAATAACATAAATGGCGAGGATTCCGAGAACAAACATAAATGCAATATGATATGAGACAAACAATGAATGAATGAATCTAACTCTATGGATGCTTTGGTCTCTATTGGCGGACATGCTTTAAGTCATAGCACCGTACTTCTTTAGGAAAGTCCACTCACATCCTCAACCATTTAAGATATCTTGGATTCTCTCACGGATCATTTCACCGGTCTTGAGCAGCCGATTGGTAATGGGTCCTTCATCCCTCGGGACAAACCTTGGCGGGGGTTAAGTCAACACACTCTCTCACAACCATTTGGTATAAGTACTGGCGCATGTCGGGGTAAAACCTAGCCAAATGCAAGTCTTCTACTTGGTTACATCAAGTCGAGATCCGAGATACTTCCATTCCTCGTCCCCGACGATCCTTTCCGGTATCCTTCACACTAGAGTCGGCGTATCCTATGGCACCGACCAACTCGGACTACGGACTCATCAACCCTATTGATCATCCACATATGGTAAACGGGAAGCTCTCACGTCCTCTCACGGGTTGGTTACCGGTCTTAAGCGCCCGTGAGCCCAAGTCTAACCATATGCAACCCTACCAATAAATGGCCCCCACAATGTGATTCCTGTCCTCTCACGGGTTGGTTACCGGTCTTGAGCGCCCATGAATCCCCATTGCTACCACGGGTCGTTCGGTCTCAATACCCCTCCGATTAGGGTCCGACATAACAGGACATCCTAGCCAAACACTACTAGACAATCCTAGATATGTCATCCAACGGTTTAGGAAGGTGTCCGAGAGGGCATCTCCGGAAACATCCCATAATATTCCCGTAGTAGTCCAAGGACAGAAGTGTCGAAAGGACACCTCTCCTTTCCAAACCATACGTAAGCATACACATGCATCAATTCATATCATCACATATATGGTAACTACATATATGGAAAGAAATCAGATATTACCATCACTTGTATAACATTGGTAAGTAAATCATACATGAATCAATTCAATATGAATAAGTAATGCTACTGTAATCAAAGTTATGCAACAGTAGTATATCATTGCAAGAATCTAATTTAGGAAACATATTCATGATATTCAAATATAGAAACTAGATTCATGCTATCTATGTAATTAAGGAAATAACCATCCTTACCTTTTATAACTCGCAAAAGGATCTTAAGAAATCAAGTAAGATCTTGGCAAACTTGAGAAGAAGGTCCTAAACAAGTATATACAACATATTAGGAAAGATCCCTAACAGAAAATATATCAAAACATCCGAAACGGACCAATTAGGGAGTTGTTGTACTCATTGGTCGAGTGGATTGGTCGAGTGGTCCAGTCGACCAATCAGTCGACCAATGCGAGACGATAACCTATAAAATCAGAGTTTTAAGATATGAAATCCGAATTTGGTGGTTCAAAAGGGTACTAATCAAGGGGTAGACTACATCAGTAGTATTCTAGCATATAGGGGACCTCAAAACACTAATCAAATCAAGATATCAAGATCCAAATTAGGAAACAAAAAGTTACCATAATTAACTCAAACATGGATCTTGATGAATTTGAAATAGAAAACAAGGACAAGAACTATAGGAGGATGGATCATTGCTTTCGGTAATGAAAACATGAAAACATGCATAGGTCTTCATGGAATAAGGCTTAGAAGCATAAATCTAAATAAGGAAATAAAACCTACCATATATGTAACTATCATGCATCATGAAGAACACATAGTAAGGTAGAAGAGAACAACTAGAATTCTATGGATTATGGATCATGGAAAGAAAACACAACCATTAACCACTAACATGATCAATGAAAGAAGATCCAAAGAGATCAGAATTCAGATTAGAAGATTAACAGAGATTAAATCATGGTTTGATCATGAATCCTTCAAAAGCTTGCAATGATCTTGGTTAAGATCATTGTTCTAGCCTTAAATCCTTAGGATGATCATGAGAACATGTTCGAGAGATGTTTGCAACAGAGGATGCAGCATCTCTTCTCTGTCTCAACTCAAAAAGGAAAGAAAAACAAAGATGGAGGAGAAGAAGAGAGAGTAGACATACCTTTTGATGCAAAAAGAAGAGTTCCGACGAAGATCCGTCAAGAAAACACCAAGGATGCAAGAGAGATGACTTGCAGAGGTCTTTGGTTCGTTCCGAGAGGGTTTGGAGGCAGCAAATACGAAGTGGACTCGAGGTTGGGCTTAAATAGAGCAAGAATCAACCTAATTGCCAAAGACAAGCACTCATTGGTCGAGTGGATTGGTCGACTGGCCCCGATCGACCAATCGGTCGACCAATGCTAACAAGAAGGCCAAAACAGGGAATTGAAGGTCCAGATCAAATCCAAACCTAAAGGGGTTTTGCACACAAGTCAAGTGACTTACCTAATAGGTAGAAATGCCTTCAAACCAAGATAGAGAGCACTCCAAGTCCATCAACTAATTAGATCTTCATCGGGATGCGGTTTCCATAAATAGAACTTCATCATCAACTTTCATGGATTCAAAGCCAGACACCAAGTCCTCTACTGGGATGGCCCAAAGCTGACTTCTTACTTTACTTCGGGTCATCGGACCTACAAACAACAAGGTTTCCGGGTCAAGGTTAGGGCTGGGTTTCACATTCTCCCCCCTTAAAGAAATTTCGTCCCCGAAATTGAAAGCGTACTGTGCTTCCAAAGAGGTAAGGAAACTTCTCCTTCATGTCTTCTTCCTTCTCCCAAGAAGCTTCTTCAGGGGTATGGTTCTTCCACCGAATCTTCACCAAAGGAATGGCGCGATTCCGCAGCTGCTTGTCCTTCCTATCCAGGATTTCGGCCGGTTCTTCATCATAGGTCAAATCAGCACTAAGTCCTTCAGTGCTTGCTGCCAAAATGTGTTCCGGATTCTCTATGTATATTCGGAGCATCGAAATATGAAACACATTGTGCACACCAGCAAGAGACGGAGGTAATGCTAATCGATACGCAACAGGTCCAACCTTTTCCAAAATCTCGAAAGGTCCAATGTAACGAGGGCTAAGCTTTCCCTTAACATTGAATCTCATCACACCCTTCATTGGTGAGACCTTCAGAAAGACTTTCTCTCCAACTTGAAATTCCAAATCGGTCCTTCTCTTATCAAGATAAGATTTCTGTCTCGATTGGGCGGACTTAATCCTTTCTCTTATCATATCAACCATAGCACTTGTAGCTTCAATCATCTCGGGACCTAAGACTTTTCTTTCACCTGTCTCGATCCAAGTACAAAGGTGTCCTACAAGTACTACCATACAAAGCCTTGAATGGAGCCATGCCTATTGTTGCTTGATAACTGTTGTTATAGGCAAACTCAACCAAAGCTAGGTGTTCATCCCAATTACCACCCATATCCACCACACAAGATCCGAGCATGTCTTCCAATGTCCGAATTGTCCGCTCAGATTGTCCATCGATCTGTGGATGATGAGCTGTACTCAAGTTCAATTGGGTTCCCAAGGCCTTCTGCAAACTATTCCAAAACCTTGAGGTGAACCTAGGATCACGATCCGAAACAATACTCAATGGCACACCATGCAGACGAACCACATTATCCACATAAAGCCTGGCTAGCTTATCAAGAGTATGAGTGATCTTCATAGGAATGAAATGGGCTGATTTGGTCAACCTATCAACAATCACCCACACGAGTGTCATTGCCTTTACTAGTCCGAGGCAAGCTAGTCACAAAGTCCATGGAGATATCTTCCCACTTCCAACTAGGAATAGGAAGGGGTTGAAGTAATCCAGATGGAGGTTGTCGAACGACTTTCACACGTTGGCAAGTCTCACACTTGGCAACAAAATCATCAACATCCGCCTTTAGGCCAATCCACCAAAAATGTTCCTTCAAGTCCTTGTACATCTTGGTGCTTCCGGGTGTACTGAAAAAGACCGACTGGTGTGCTTCCTTCAATATTTCTTTCTTAACTTCATCGTTTGCGAGGCACACACAGTCTTCCTCTAAACAACAAAGCACCATCCATGGATATACCAAAGTCGGGGTCCGACTCGGGATTCGAAGAAATCTTCTCAACTTTGGTCAAAAACTCTTGATCGAACTCTGCGAGCAACAATCTTATCTCTAAGACCAGATCTTGCCGTCATGGCGAAAAGAATAAAATCGGAATTCTCGGGGACGATTTCCAAATCAAAACTCTCAATAGAAGACCACAATGGTAAACTCAAAGCATTCAAATCCAAAGTCTTCTTCCCGGTTCTTCCTACTAAGAGCATCGGCAACAACATTTGCTTTCCCAGGATGATCTTGAATATCACAATCATAATCGGAGACTAGTTCCAACCATCTCCTTTGTCTCATGTTCAACTCCTTTTGGGTAAAGAAGTATTTCAAACTCTTATGATCCGTGAAAATGGCAATCTTCTCACCGTAAAGATAATGTCTCCAAATCTTCAAAGCAAAGACAACGGCGGCAAGTTCTAGATCGTGAGTGGGGTAATTCCGCTCATAATCCTTCAATTGCCGAGAAGCATAGGCTACGACCTTGCCATGTTGCATCAGTACACAACCCAAACCAATCTTTGACGCATCGGTATAAACTGTCATACCACCGGAACTATCGGGTATAGTCAAAACCGGGGCACTTGTCAATCTATCTTTCAACTCTTGGAAATTCTTCTCACAAAGGCGTCGGACCAAACAAACTTCTCTTCTTTCCTGGTCAACTTAGTCATAGGAGCAGCCAACCGAGAAAAGTTCTCAATAAACCTTCGGTAGTAACCCGCCAATCCAAGAAAACTTCTTATTTCCGTTCTCGACTTCGGTCTCTCCCAATCAGCCACAACTTGGACTTTTTCAGGATCGACACGAATACCTTCGGCTGAAACTACATGACCAAGGAAAACCACTCTCTTAAGCCCGTAAATCACACTTGCTAAACTTAGCGAACAACTTCTTTTCCCGCAACCTTTGCAAAGTGAAACTTAGATGACTCGCATGCTCTTCTTCGCTCTTCGAATAGATCAAGATGTCATCAATGAAAACAATCACAAACTTATCAAGCACATCATGAAATACTCGGTTCATGAGGTCCATGAACACCGCAGGAGCATTGGTCAATCCGAAGGGCATGACTCTAAACTCATAGTGACCATACCGCGTTCGGAAAGCTGTCTTGAAGATATCACTAGACTTCACTTTCAATTGGTGATATCCGGACCTTAAGTCAATCTTCGAGAACACAACTGCACCCTTCAACCGATCGAAGAGATCATCGATTACGGGCAGCGGATATCTATTCTTGATAGTCAACTTATTCAACTCACGGTAGTCGATGCACAAGCGCATACTACCGTCTTTCTTCTTGACGAACAAGACCGGAGCTCCCCAAGGTGACACACTAGGCTGTACGAAACCTCTATCAATGAGCTCATTCAACTGATTTTGCAACTCTTTCAACTCGGTAGGAGCCATCCTATACGGAGCTTTAGATACCGGTGCGGCACCAGGGACGAGATCAATAGAGAATTCGACATCTCTGTCCGGGAGGCACTCCCGATAGATCATCGGGGAAGACATCAACAAAGTCGCAGACAACTCGACTTCATCGACTCTTTTCTCCACTATACCCTTGCCTTCGGATGAAGCATCATCCACTAGGGCATAGACTTGCATCGGTCTGCGAGACAAGACACCTTCTTACAAACCCTTCTCTTTTCACCCCGAAATTCAAAGACCGGACTTCCACAAATATGGAACCGAATCTTCTTTGAGGAACAAAGGAACACGACTTTGTGGGCTGTCAACCAATCGATTCCCAAAATAACATCGAAGTCTTTCATGTCAAGAATCACAAAATTGGCTTCAAAGTTCTTCTCACCAACCAACACGGGACATTTAGATAACCCCTTATCTAGTTTCACAACAGGACCAGTAGGTGTACTAATCAATAAACAACTAGACAACTTCCCGGGGATTAGGTTAGTCTTCTTGATGAATGCGAGATGACATGAACGAATGAGATGCACCCGTATCAAATAAGACAAATGCAGAAATAGAAGCGACTAACAATGTACCTGTGTAATCACATCATGGCTTGGATCCTGCCTCGATCTTGGTAATACTGAAAACTCTACCGAGAGGGAGGAGCAGGAGCACTCTTCACCACCTGGGCGGCGGCTGCTGGCGGCGGCCGCCCCGGACGAGCACGAGCAAAATGACCAGCTTGCTTGCGGTAGAAGCAAACGGGATTGCTTGGATCCAACGGGGTGGCTGCAACGAGGGGCTTCCGAACAAAAGGCCTTGCACTTGCACTTGCACTTGCACTTGCCTGGTGGTCGGTTTCCGCCATCTGTTTAAACCGGCCGGGCTCTGCTGAAAACCCGTGTTCGACCTACACTCTTAGCCCGAAAGGTAGGAGTGGGGTAGGGTGTAGGTCTTACATAACGACGGTCATTGCGATCCACCAAACCAGAATTCCTTGATCGCCAAGGCTTTTGCACACGAGCACTTTCCTTCTCTGTTTCTTCCAACTTCTTCGAGTTCCGCACCACTTGAGCATAGCTCACTATAGGCTGGATTGTGTGGTAAGCTTTAATGGCGGGCGCAGTCCTTTGAAGAACTTCTTTGCTTTGGCGAGGTCTTCCTTCGAAGAATCGGAGCAAAGAAATGAAGCTCCTCGAACTTCCGTTGGTACTCCAACACGGACAAAGTTCCTTGAGTCGAGATCATAAACTCGGCTTCCTTCGCATCTTTCACCGCCTCGGGAAAGTAGTTCATACAAAAAGCCTCTTTGAATAACTCCCAGGTTACAACTCCTGCATGCAAACCTTCCAAAACAGGACGAGTGGAAATCCACCATGCATCGGCTTCTTGTTGCAACTTCGCTCGGCAAACAAAATCTTCGAGCTTCCGAGCATTGCGGATGTCGGAAAGCCTTCTCCAACTCACGAAGCCACTTGTTAGGAAACAAGGGGTCCTTGGTAACTCCAGTAAAAGTGGGTACTTGCATCTTCGAGAAAACTCTCCATCGGGCGAGTATGAGGAGTTCCAGCTAAACCTCCCGCATTCGGGACTGCGGCATGAGGATTCACATTAGCACCAGCCCGGGTCTCATTATGCGAGTCATGAAACCCACCAACATCTGGTTGAACCGAGCTGCTTGCTTGTGCTGCATCATATTGCCCATAATATTGGCAATATCTCTGAAACTTCCAACATTCGGGGCACGGGGGATCTCATGAGTACCACGATCAGCATTTGGTATCTCACCACCTCCATGAGGTACTTCACCACCTCCCCGAGGTACTTCACCACCTCCATGACCACTTTGGATTCACCACGCCCACTTCTCGGAGTAACCATTCTCGCAAAACCGAGAACATCAAAATACCGAATTTCGAAGATTCAACATAAACCACAAGTCCAAATGATTTGAAAACTTAAATCATGCTCAAATATATCCCTATAGTCATCAAACAATATTCCATAAGGCAAAAATCACATTTTCCAAAAATTCAACAGCAAATGAGGTCACTGTGACCATTGGTCGAGTGGTTGGTCGAGTGACCCAGTCGACCAATCAGTCGACCAATGAAGACAGAATGCGAAAAGTCGCATTATAAGCCTCATTTCCACATTCCAACCTCATTCAAACTTCTTCCAAAGGTGAGAGAGCTCTAGGGAAAATCTCCAAGAGTTCCCACAAGTGTTCTTGAGGTGATTTAGTGCTTCAACAACAACACCACAACACACCATCTTCACAAACAAGGTAAATCTCTCATTCTTCCTTCCATTATCATCTTCTCATGCTTGCATTTCAATAAAACCATGCTTTACTTGTATCCAATGCTAGAAATCATGCTTAGGAATGCTTAGAAACATATTCCCTAGGTTTTAAACACAATGACATGCATAGACAACAAGTTTTAACACATTTGGTGCTCATCTCGCAAAGTTTTATACCGAAATCGATATCTTTTAGAAAAAATTCGTTTTCTCTCAAACCGCTTGAAATTTTCGCACGAGATCAAATGCTACATGCTCAAGATGACATTGTAGATAGGTCCATACAATTTGATTTAACCAATTTCAACTTTTCAAAAATCCAATTTTGACCTAAATTGCAAAATCCCCAAATTTCTTCTTGCTGAATTTTTCGCTTTAATCCAAGTTTTCGATCGATTTTCATCAAAACAACTTCATAGACATGAAATTCCAAGTATTGCGCACATGCTAGTATGTTCAAATCAAATTTCCCCCAAATTTGAAATTTTCCGAAAAATTACGAAAATACCCTTTTGGCTCAAATCTTAAAATAGCACTAATTGGAATTGTCTCTTGTCTCTTCCACAGATACACCATGCAGAGGGGAGGACGAGGAGGAGGTAGAGGCCGAGGTCGCATCGTAGGTGCTCTTAGGGGCAGAGGTCAGGTTCCTTTCGAGCCTAGAGAGGAGGTTAGGAGACCGGACATGTTTGACACACCTCAGGCCGAGTTTCTGTACGAGGCCTACTTCAGCTATTGCAACATCGAGATGGGGCGTCTACTTCATTTACGCCAGCTCGTGAGCCTTTAGGATCCGAGCAGAGGTTCGACACTTTACAAAGTGGACTCATCTCTTCACCGAGGATTTGCCGGTATACCCGGAGCTAGTGAGGTTGTTCTTCAAAGAACCTTACTTACACAGAGGAGGCTCGAGGCCGTGGACATCCACTCGGACTTGTCCTCGGGAGCGAGGTCCACCAGACTCGGATTCGCTTCTCTACCCGGACACCGGCCGAGATCTTGCAGGTCCCTTACTATCCACAAGCAAGGTGTGTGGATACCGCAGGAGCAGATCCGGACAGCCATCCGATGCCGCACGTAGCTTCACGAGATATGCTCTACGCTATGGGATAGCCGTCGATGCTACACACCGTGGACTAGCGGACGGATGACGGGTTCAGCACGTATTATCGGTCGCATAGTCGGCCGAAACATCATGCCGAAAGCCGGACATCACCATCGGGTCACGTTGATGGAGGCCTTGGTCATCTACCGCATCTACATGGGCTTCGAGATCGATCTCTCCTACATCATTCAGCAGGTCATGCCGGACTTAGTTCTGCGGCCTAGCATGCGGAACCTTTGCTATGGGAGGCTTCCGACTTTGATCTTCGTGCATTTCGGGGTGAGTTTCGAGGATACACCGATGGACACTAGATCACAGGGATACCCCATTGGGACTCGGACCATTCGACGATGAGACTACATCGCTAGAGAGATCTCCCGGTCCAGTAGGGTGAGGATGATGATGAATCGTAGGATGAGGATCAGGGATCGAGGATGGAGGAGAGGATATCGGTCCCGATAGTGATGATCAGGCCGGAGATGATACAGATATGCGCGAGGCCGAGCCTCGTGCATCACGAGTTTCCTTCATCACACTTCGAGGCAGGTGGCCCTTCACATGCGGTTCCGGAGACTTCGGATCTTGGTGCACAGATGAGATCGATGACTTCCATGCTAGAGAGGATGGAGGTCGACAGAGCAGATGTACGAGAGGATGGAGTCACGACAGATAGGATAGAGCATCGTGTGACTCAGCCTAGCAGAGGAGTTCGTAGCATACGAGAGATCGTAGTAGATCACCTAGATAGACCGTACTTTAGGATTTTCCATTTATGCATTTCGGATGTAATCATTGTAAAAACTTTTGAAATTAATGAAGTTCATTTTGTTTCTCTTTAATTATTGTATGTTATGCACTTTTCTTTTCCTTGCATTAGTGTCATTTGTTCAAGTATAATTATGGTATGTTATTCGTAAATGTTCTCATTAAACCTCAAAGGTCAAGTTTCTAATTCAAGTGTTCTATTATTCACTTCTAAGAGTAGAAGAGTCATTTCGGATCAATGACTCAGAATGTTCAGTTGTTGTCTTTTGTGGTTAGGATCACCTCGAACCTTGGGCTCGATACCAATCATCACGCCCTCCCAGCCCGGTACCCTATCCGGCATACCCGAGAGTGTGATCCACAGCCCGAAGATCGGTATCGAGTGATCAACCTCCCACATAAACAATAACATAATCATGAACAATCATAACAAGAGTGCGGAAGATAAATCATAGATCCAATAATGAAAGAATGAATCATAAACGAATCGTAATAATAGATATAATCGTAGTATCAAACGATAAGTAAAGTGAAGCAAAAATCCCACTTTACATCCAAATGAAAAGTAGCTCTAAAGAATAAACTAGACAAAATCTAATCCCAAAGAGCAAGTACATTGGGTAACTAAATTATTCTCCACTTTATAGACGACATCCTTGTATGTATAGATCTCATAAATAGCACAAGGACGCTTCCACTCAATGGTCGGACTAAGCATCGTACGGAGCATAACCACTGCGGGATCTTCGTAGTAATTGTGGTAACCGCAATCACCTTCCCCGGAGATATGTCTCTTCGCCTTGCGCTTCTTCATAGGGACCGTCATAGTACTCAAGACTGCAGGATAGTCTAACAACATTGTACAATAAAGGAATGAGTTTCAAAGAAACCCAAGAAGGCGCTTAAAATCCATAATAACATAAATGGCAGGATTCCGTAACAAACATAAATGCAATATGATATGAGACAAACAATGAATGAATGAATCTAACTCTATGGATGCTGGTCTCTATTGGCAGACATGCTTTAAGTCATAGCACCGTACTTCTTTAGGAAAGTCCACTCACATCCTCAACCATTTAAGATATCTTGGATTCTCTCACGGATCATTTCACCGGTCTTGAGCAGCCGATTGGTAATGGGTCCTTCATCCCTCAGACAAACCTTGGCAGGGGGTTAAGTCAACACACTCTCTCACAACCATTTGGTATAAGTACCGGCGCATGTCGTGTAAAACCTAGCCAAATGCAAGTCTTCTACTTGGTTACATCAAGTCGATCCAGATACTTCCATTCCTCGTCCCCGACGATCCTTTCCGGTATCCTTCACACTAGAGTCAGCGGATCCTATGGCACCGACCAACTCGGACTACGGACTCATCAACCCTATTGATCATCCACATATGGTAAACGGGAAGCTCTCACGTCCTCTCACGGGTTGGTTACCGGTCTTAAGCGCCCGTGAGCCCAAGTCTAACCATATGCAACCCTACCAATAAATGGCCCCCACAATGTGATTCCCTGTCCTCTCACGGGTTGGTTACCGGTCTTGAGCGCCCATGAATCCCCATTGCTACCACGGGTCGTTCGGTCTCAATACCCCTCCGATTAGGGTCCGACATAACAGACATCCTAGCCAAACACTACTAGACAATCCTAGATATGTCATCCAACAGTTTAGGAAGGTGTCCAGAGGGCATCTCCGGAAACATCCCATAATATTCCCGTAGTAGTCCAAGGACAGAAGTGTCGAAAGGACACCTCTCCTTTCCAAACCATACGTAAGCATACACATGCATCAATTCATATCATCACATATATGGTAACTACATATATGGAAAGAAATCAAGATTACAATCACTTGTATAACATTGGTAAGTAAATCATACATGAATCAATTCAATATGAATAAGTAATGCTACCGTAATCAAAGTTATGCAACAGTAGTATATCATTGTAAGAATCTAATTTAGGAAACATATTCATGATATTCAAATATAGAAACTAGATTCATGCTATCTATGTAATTAAGGAAATAACCATCCTTACCTTTTATAACTCGCAAAAGGATCCTAAGAAATCAAGTAAGATCTTGGCAAACTTGAGAAGAAGGTCCTAAACAAGTATATACAACATATTAGGAAAGATCCCTAACAGAAAATATATCAAAACATCCGAAATGCACCAATTCTGAGTTGCCGTACTCATTGGTCGAGTGGATTGGTCGAGTGGTCCAACGACCAATCACCGACCAATGCAGATAAAGAGCCTATAAAATCAGAGTTTTAAGATATGAAATCCGAATTTGGTGGTTCAAAAGGGTACTAATCAAGGGGTAGACTACATCAGTAGTATTCTAGCATATAGGGGACCTCAAAACACTAATCAAATCAAGGTATCAAGATCCAAATTAGGAAACAAAAAGTTACCATAATTAACTCAAACATGGATCTTGATGAATTTGAAATAGAAAACAAGGACAAGAACTATAGGAGGATGGATCATTGCTTTCGGTAATGAAAACATGAAAACATGCATAGGTCTTCATGGAATAAGGCTTAGAAGCATAAATCTAAATAAGGAAATAAAACCTACCATATATGTAACTATCATGCATCATGAAGAACACATAGTAAGGTAGAAGAGAACAACTAGAATTCTATGGATTATGGATCATGGAAAGAAAACACAACCATTAACCACTAACATGATCAATGAAAGAAGATCCAAAGAGATCGGAATTCAGATTAGAAGATTAACAGAGATTAAATCATGGTTTGATCATGAATCCTTCAAAAGCTTGCAATGATCATGGTTAAGATCATTGTTCTAGCCTTAAATCCTTAGGATGATCATGAGAACATGTTCAGAGATGTTTGCAACAGAGGATGCAGCATCTCTTCTACTGTCTCAACTCAAAAAGGAAAGAAAAACAAAGATGGAGGAGAAGAAGAGAGAGTAGACATACCTTTTGATGCAAAAAGAAGAGTTCCGACGAAGATCCGTCAAGAAAACACCAAGGATGCAAGAGAGATGACTTGCAGAGGTCTTTGGTTCTGCTCCTGAGGGTTTGGAGGCAGCAAATACGAAGTGGACTCGAGGTTGGACTTAAATAGAGCAAGAATCAACCTAATTGCCAAAGACAAGACTCATTGGTCGAGTGGATTGGTCGACCGGCCCAATCGACCAATCAACGACCAATGCCGACAAAGAAGGCCAAAACAGGGAATTGAAGGTCCGGATCAAATCCAAACCTAAAGGGGTTTTGCACACAAGTCAAGTGACTTACCTAATAGGTAGAAATGCCTTCAAACCAAGATAGAGAGCACTCCAAGTCCATCAACTAATTAGATCTTCATCAGATTCAGTTTCCATAAATAGAACCTCATCATCAACTTTCATGGATTCAAAGCCGACACCAAGTCCTCTACTGGGATGGCCCAAAGCTGACTTCTTACTTTACTGGGTCATCGGACCTAAAAACAAAAAAACAACAGGTTCCCGGTAAGGGGGTGCCCCCCCCCCCCCCCCCCCACCCCTCCCCGCCCCCCCCCCCCCCCCCCCCCCCCCCCCCCCCCCCCCCCGCAGGGAGGAGTAGGAGCACTCTTCACCACCGGAGCAAGCAGCTCGGGACGGGCCGCTTCTGGACAGGCACGAGCGAAATGACCAGCTTGCTTGCAAGAAAAGCAAACAGATTGCCGGGTCCAACAGGGGTAGCTGCAACAGAGGGCTTCCGAACAAAAGGCCTAGCACTTGCACTCACTTGCACCGGTGGTCGGTTTCCGCCATACCGTCTAAACCGGCCGGGCCGCTGAAAACCCGAGTTCCGACCTACACTCCTAGGCCGAGAGGTAGGAGTGGGGTAGGGTGTAGGTCTCACAAAATGCCGATCATTACGATCCACCAACCCAGGGTTCCTTGGCTGCTAGGGCCTTTGCACACGTGCACTTTCCTTCTCTCGCTTCTTCCAACTTCTTCGAGTTCTCGCACCACTTGAGCATAGCTCACTATAGGCTGGACCGTGAGGTAAGCTTTAATGGCAGATGGCGCAGTCCTTTGAAGAACTTCTTCGCTTTGGCGAGGTCGACCTTCAAAGAATCTGAGCAAAGAAATGAAGCTCCTCGAACTTCTGTTGGTACTCCAACACATACAAAGATCCTTGTGTGAGAACCATAAACTCAGCTTCCTTCGCATCTTTCACCGCCTCGGGAAAGTAATTCATACAAAAAGCCTCTTTGAACAACTCCCAAGTTACAACTCCCGCATGCAAACCTTCCAAAAACAGACGAGTGGAGATCCACCATGCATCAGCTTCTTGTTGCAACTTCTCGCAAAGAAACAGAATCTTCCGAGCTTCCGAGCATTGCAGATGCCGGAAAGCCTTCTCCAACTCACGAAGCCACTTGTTAGGAAACAAGGGGTCCTTGGTAACTCCAAGAAAGTGGGTACTTGCATCTTCGTAAAACTCTCCATCAAAGGAGTATGAGGAGTTCCAAATTAAACCTCCCGCATTCAGGATCGGCGGCATGAGGATTCACATTAGCACCAGCCCGAGTCTCATTATGCAGAGTCATGAAACCCACCAACATCTCGGTTGAACCGAGCCGCTTGTCGCCGCATCATATTGCCCATAATATTGGCAATATCTCTGAAACTTCCAACATTCGGGGCACCAGGGATCTCATGGGTACCCCGATCAACATTTGGTATCTCACCACCTCCATGAGGACCACCACCTCCCCGAGGTACTCACCACCTCCATGACCACCGGATTCACCACGCCCACTTCTCGCAGTAACCATTCTCGCAAAACCGAGAACATCAAAATACCGAATTTCAAGATTCAACATAAACCACAAGTCCAAATGATTTGAAAACTTAAATCATGCTTAAATATATCCATATAGTCATCAAACAATAATTCCATAAGGCAAAAATCACATTTTCCAAAAATTCAACAGCAAAAGAGGTCACCGTGACCATTGGTCGAGTGATTGGTCGAGTGACCCAATGACCAATGAGTCGACCAATGAAGACGTAATGCGAAAATTCGCATTATAAGCCTCATTTCCACATTCCAACCTCATTTTAACCTTCTTCCAAAGGTGAGAGAGCTCTAGGGAAAGTCTCCAAAGGTTCTTACAAGTGTTCTTGAGGTGATTTAGTGCTTCAACAACAACACAACAACACACAACCATCACAAACAAGGTAAATCTCTCATTCTTTCTTCCATTTTCATCTTCTCATGCTTGCATTTCAATCAAAACCATGCTTTGCTTGTATCCAATGCTAGAAATCATGCTTAGGAATGCTTAGAAACATATTCCCTAGGTTTTAAACACAATGCCATGCATAGACAACAAGTTTTAACACATTTGGTGTTCATCTCGCAAAGTTTTCATACCGAAATCGATATCTTTAGAAAAATTTCGTTTTCTCACAAACCGCTTGAAATTTCCGCACGAGATCAAATGCTACATGCTCAAGATGACATTGTAGATAGGTCCATACAATTTGATTTAACCAATTTCAACTTTTCAAAAATCCAATTTTGACCTAAATTGCAAAATCCCCAAATTTCCTTCTTGCTGAATTTTTCGCTTTAATCCAAGTTTTCGATCGATTTTCATCAAAACAACTTCATAGACATGAAATTCCAAGTATTGCGCACATGCTAGTATGTTCAAATCAAATTTCCCCCAAATTTGAAATTTTCCGAAAAATTACGAAAATACCCTTTTGGCTCAAATCTTGAAATAGCACTAATTGGAAATGTCTCTTGTCTCTTTCACGGATACACACTATGCGAGGGGAGGGCGAGGAGGAGGTAGAGGTCGAGGTCGCATCGTAGGGGCTCTTAGGGGCAGAGGTCAGGTTCCTTTCGGAGCCTAGAGAGGAGGTTCGGAGACCGGACCTGTTTGACACACCTCAGAGCCGAGTTTCTGTACGAGGCCTACTTCAGCCATTGTAACATCGAGATGGGGCGTCTACTTCACCTACGCCAGCTCGCCAGCCTAGAGCCTTCAGGATCCGGCAGAGGTTCCACACTTTACAAAGTGGACTCACCTCTTCACCGAGGATTTGCCGGTATACCCGGAGCTAGTGAGGTTGTTCTTCAGAACAACCTTACTTACACAGAGGAGGCTCCATGGCCAATGGACATCCACTCGCACTTGTCCTCGTGGAGCAGGGTCCATCGGACTCGGATTCGCTTCTCCACCCGGACACCGGCCGAGATCCCGCAGTCCCTTACTACCCACAACAAGTGTGTGGATACCCACCGAGAGACGCACATCCGGACAGCCATCCGATGCCGTACGAGCTCGCGAGATATGCTCTACGCTATGGGATAGCCGCCGATGCTTCACACCGTGGACTAGCGGACGGATGACGGGTTCTGCACGTATTATCGGTCGCATAGTCGGCCGAAACATCATGCCGAAGGAAGCCGGACATCACCATCGGGTCACAAAGTGGATGGAGGCCTTGGTCATTTACCGCATCTACATGGGCTTCGAGATCGATCTTTCCTACATCATTCAACAGGTCATGCCGGACTTAGTTCTCGCGGCCCAGCATGCGGAACCTTTGGGCCATGGGAGGCTTCCACTTGGATCTTCAGTCATTTCGGGGGGGGGGGGGGGGGGGGGGGGGGGGGGGGGGGGCGCCCCCGGCCGGCGCCCGCCCCGCCCTCGCCGGGGCGCCCCGCCCCCCCCCCCCCCCCCCCCCCCCCTTTTTGTTTGGGGGGCCGGCCCCCCCAGCGAAGGAAGGCGGCGGCTTGGGCCCCCCCCGGGGGGGCTTGGTGCCCGCTTTGAATCCTGAAGGTTGATGATGAGGTGCTATTTATGGAAACAGAATCCCGATGAAGATCTAATTAGTTGATGGACTTGGAGTGATCTCTATCTTGGTTTGAAGGCATTTCTACCTACTAGGTAAGTCACTTGACTTGTGTGCAAAACCCCTTTAGGTTTGGATTTGATCCGGGCCTTCAATTCCCCGTTTTGGCCTTGTCGGTCGCATTGGTCGACCGATTGGTCGATCGGGCAACCGACCAATCCACTCGACCAATGGGTGTCTGTCTTTGGCAATTAGGTTGATTCTTGCTCTATTTAAGCCTAACCTCGAGTCCACTTCGTATTTGCTGCCTCCAAACCCTCCGGAACGAACCAAAGACCTCTCGCAAGTCATCTCTCTTGCATCCTTGGAGTTTTCTTGGCGGATCTTCGTCGGAACTCTTCTTTTTGCATCAAAAGGTATGTCTACTCTCTCTTCTTCTCCTACATCTTTGTTTTTCTTTCCTTTTTGAGTTGAGACAGAGAAGAGATGCCGCATCCTCTCGTTGCAAACATCTCTCGAACATGTTCTCATGATCATCCTAAGGATTAAAGGCTAGAACAATGATCTTAACCATGATCATTGCAAGCTTTTGAAGGATTCATGATCAAACCATGATTTAATCTCTCGTTAATTTCCTAATCTGAATTCTGATCTCTTTGGATCTTCTTTCATTGATCATGTTAGTGGTTAATGGTTGTGTTTTCTTTCTATGATCCATAATCCATAGAATTCTAGTTGTTCTCTTCTACCTTACTATGTGTTCTTCATGATGCATGATAGTACATATATGGTAGGTTTTATTTCCTTATTTAGATTTATGCTTCTAAGCCTTATACCATGAAGACCTATGCATGTTTTCATGTTTTCATTACCAAAAGCAATGATCCATCTTCCTATTGTTCTTGTCCTTGTTTTCTATTTCAAACTTCATCAAGATCCATGTTTGATTTATTTATGGTAACTTTTTGTTTCCTAATTTGGGTCTTGATACCTTGATTTGATTAGTGTTTTGAGGTCCCCTATATGCTAGAATACTACTGATGTAGTCTACCCCTTGATTAGTACCCTCTTGAACCATCAAATTCGGATTCCATATCTCAAAACTCGATTTTCTAAGTTATCGTCTCGCATTGGTCGACCGATTGGTCGACCGACCACTCGACCAATCCACTCGACCAATGAGTACAAAGAACTCCGCAATTGGTCTGCTTCGGATGCTTTGCTATATTTTCTCGTTAGGGATCTTTCCTAATATGTGTATATACTTGTTTAGGACCTTCTTCTCAAGTTTGCCAAGATCTTACTTGATTTCTTAGGATTCTTTGCGAGTTATAAAAGGTAAGGATGGTTATTTCCTTAATTACATAGATAGCATGAATCTAGTTTCTATATTTGAATATCATTAATATGTTTCCTAAATTAGATTCTTACAATGATATACTACCGTTGCATAACTTTGATTACAGTAGCATTACTTATTCATATTGAATTGATTCATGTATGATTTACTTACCAATGTTATACAAATGTTTGTAAATATTGATTTCTTTCCATATATGGAGTTACCATATATGTGATGATATGAATTGATGCATGTGTATGCTTACGTATGGTTTGGGAAGGAGAGGTGTCCTTTTGACATTTCTGTCCTTGGACTACTACGGGAATATTATGGGATGTTTCCGGAGATGCCCTCTCGGACACCTTCCTAAACCGTTGGATGACATATCTAGGATTGTCTAGTAGTGTTTGGCTAGGATGTCCTCGTTATGTCGACCCTAATCGGAGGGGTATTGAGACCGAACGACCCGTGGTAGCAATGGGGATTCATGGGCGCTCAAGACCGGTAACCAACCCGTGAGAGGACAGGAATCACATTGTGGGGGCCATTTATTGGTAGGGTTGCATATGGTTAGACTTGGGCTCACGGGCGCTTAAGACCGGTAACCAACCCGTGAAAGGACGTGAGAGCTTCCCGCTTACCATATGTGGATGATCAATAGGGTTGGTGAGTCCGTAGTCGTGGACTATGAGGACTCTAGTGTGAAGGATACCGGAAAGGATCGTCAGTGGACGAGGAATGGAAGTATCTCGGATCTCGACTTGATGTAACCAAGTAGAAGACTTGCATTTGGCTAGGTATTACCCCCGACATGCGCCAAGATTTATACCAAATGGTTGTGAGAGAGTGTGTTGACTTAACCCCCGCGCCAAGGAATGTCCCGAGGGATGCCGGACCCATTACCAACCGATGATGAGTGATTGAGACTTTCCTACAGAAGTACGGTGCTATGACTTAAAGCATGTCCGCCAATAGAGACCAAAGATACATAGAGTTAGAATCATTCATTCATTGTTTGTCTCATATCATATTGCATTTATGATTGTTCTCGAATCCTCGCCATTTATGTTATTATGGATTTTAATCGCTTTACCGAGTTTCTTTGAAACTCATTCCTTTATTGTACAATGTTGTTAGACTATCCCGCAGTACGGAATACTATGACGGTCCCTACGAGGAAGCGCAAGGCTAAGAGGCATATCTCCCAGGAAGGTGATTGCGGTTACCACAATTACTCGAAGATTCCGCGGGTGGTTATGCTCCGTACAATGCTTAGTCCGACCATTGAGTGGAAGCGTCCTTGTGCTATTTATGAGATCTACACCTACAAGGATGTCGTCTACAAAGTGGAGAATAATTTAGTTACCCAATGTACTTGCTACTGGGATTAGCTTTTATCTAGTTTATTCTTTCGAGCTACTTTTCCGCCGGATGTAAAGTGGGATTTTTGCTTCACTTTACTTATCTCGTTGACACTCCGATTATATATCTATTATTCCGTTTCGTTTATGATTCATTCTTTCATTATTGGATCTATGATTTATCTTCCGCACTCTTGTTATGGTTGTTCATGATTATGTTATTGCTTATGTGGGAGGTTGATCACTCGATACCCGATCTTCGGGCCGTGGATCACACTCTCCTGGGTATGCCGATAGGGTACCGGGCCGGGAGGGCGTGATAGATTGGTATCGTAGCCCAAGGTTCGAGGAGATCCTAACCACAAAAGGCAACAACCGAACATTCCCCGAGTCATTGATCCGAAGTGACTCTTCTACTCTTAGAAGTGAATAATAGAACACCGAATTAGAAACTTGAACTTTGAGGCATAACAGAACATTTCGAATAACATACCATAATTATACTTGAACAAATGACACTAATGCAAGGAAAAGAAAAGTGCATAACATACAATAAATAAAGAGAAACAAAATGAACTTCATTAATTTCAAAAGTTTTTACAATGATTACATCCGAAAAGCATAAATGGAAAATCCTAAGGTACACCTATCTAGGTGATCTACTCCGATCTCTATATGCTCCGAACTCCTCTCGCTAGCCGAGTCACCCGATGCTCTATCCTCGTCCCGTCGAGACTCCATCCTCTCGTACATCTGCTCCCCGTCCGACCTCCATCCTCTCTAGCATGGAAGTCATCGATCTCATCTCGTGCACCAAGATCCGAAGTCTCCGGAACCGCATGTGAAGGGCCACCCGCCTCGAAATGTGATGAAGGAAACTCGTGATGCACAGTGCTCAGCCTCGCGCATATCTCAGATCATCTCCGGCCCGATCATCACTATCAGACCGATATCCTCTCCTCCATCCTCGGATCCCTCATCCTCATCCTCTCGATTCATCATCATCCTCACCCTCCGGACCAGGAGATCTCTCTAACCGATGTAGTCTCATCCGTCGAATGGTCCGAGTCCCAATGGGGTATCCCCGTGATCTAGTGTCCATCGGAGTATCCTCGAAACTCACCCCGAAATGCCCGAAGATCAAAGTCGAAGCCTCCCATAGCAAAGGTTCCGCATGCTAGGCCGCAGAACCAAGTCCAAAGATGACCCGCCGAATGATGTAGGAAAGATCGATCTCGAAGCCCATGTAGATGCGGTAAATGACCAAGGCCTCCATCACCGTGACCCGATGGTGATGTCCGGCTTTCGCATGATGTTTCGGCCGACTATGCGACCGATAATACGTGCAGAACCCGTCATCCGTCCGCTAGTCCACGGTGTGAAGCATCGGCGGCTATCCCATAGCGTAGAGCATATCTCGCGAAGCTCGTACGGCATCGATGGCTGTCCAGTGTCCGCCCGGCAGTATCCACACACACCGATGTGGGTAGTAAGGGACCCGCAGGATCTCAGCCGTTGTCCGGGTGGAGAAGCGAACCGTGTCCGATGGACCCCGCTCCCGAGGACAAGTCCGAGTGGATGTCCCCCGGCCCCGAGCCTCCTCTCGTGTAAGTAAGGTTGCCGAAGAACAACCTCACTAGCTCCCGGCATACCGGCAAATCCTCGGTGAAGAGGTGAGTCCACCGTAAAGTGTCGAACCTCTCGCCGGATCCCGAAGGCTCCGAGCTGGCGTAAGTGAAGTAGACGCCCCATCTCGATGTTACAATAGCTGAAGTAGGCCTCGCATGCAAACTCGGCCCGAGGTGTGTCAAATAGGTCCTGGCCTCCCAACCTCCTCTCTCGGGGCTCGAAAGGAACCCGACCCCCGCCCCCGAGAGAGCACCTACGATGCGACCTCTACCTCTACCTCCTCCCTCGTCCTCCCCTCTCGCATGATGTATCCGTGAAAGAGACAAGAGACAATTCCAATTAGTGCTATTTCAAGATTTTAGCCAAAAGGGTATTTTCGTAATTTTTCGGAAAATTTCAAATTTGGGGGAAATTTGATTTGAACATACTAGCATGTGCACAATACTTGGAATTTCATGTCTATGAAGTTGTTTTGATGAAAATCGATCGAAAACTTGGATTAAAGCGAAAAATTCAGCAAGAAGAAATTTGGGGATTTTGCAATTTAGGTCAAAATTGGATTTTTGAAAAGTTGAAATTGGTTAAATCAAATTGTATGGACCTATCTACAATGTCATCTTGAGCATGTAGCATTTGATCTCGTGCGAAAATTTCAAGCGGTTTGAGAGAAAACGAAATTTTTCTAAAGATATCGATTTCGGTATAAAACTTTGCGAGATGAGCACCAAATGTGTTAAAACTTGTTGTCTATGCATGGCATTGTGTTTAAAACCTAGGGAATATGTTTCTAAGCATTCCTAAGCATGATTTCTAGCATTGGATACAAGTAAAGCATGGTTTTATTGAAATGCAAGCATGAGAAGATGAAAATGGAAGAAAGAATGAGAGATTTACCTTGTTTTTGAAGATGGTGTGTTGTGGTGTTGTTGTTGAAGCACTAAATCACCTCAAGAACACTTGTGGGAACACTTGGATATTTTCCCTAGAGCTCTCTCACCTTTGGAAGAAGTTAGAATGAGGTTGGAATGTGGAAATGAGGCTTATAATGCGAATTTTCGTATTCTCGTTTCATTGGTCGACCGATTGGTCGACCGGGTCACTCGACCAACCACTCGACCAATGGTCACAAAGGACCTCATTTGCTGTTGAATTTTTGGAAAATGTGATTTTTGCCTTATGGAATATTGTTTGATGACTATATGGATATATTTGATCATGATTTAAGTTTTCAAATCATTTGGACTTGTGGTTTATGTTGAATCTTCAAAATTCGGTATTTTGATGTTCTCGGTTTTTGCAGTAATGGTTACTCCGAGAAGTGGGCGTGGTGAATCCAAAGGGTCATGGTGGTGGTGAAGTACCTCAGGGAGGTGGTGAAGTACCTCATGGAGGTGGTGAGATACCAAATGCCGATCAGTGGTACTCATGAGATCCCCCGGTGCCCCGAATGTTGGAAGTTTCGTAGATATTGCCAATATCATGGGCAATATGATGCAAAGCAAGCAAGCAGCTCGGGGCTCAACCAGATGTTGGTGGGTTTCATGACTCGCATAATGAGACCCGGGCTGGTGCTAATGTGAATCCTCATGCCGCAGTCCCGAATGCGGGAGGTTTAGCTGGAACTCCTCATACTCGCCCGATGGAGAGTTTTCTCAAGATGCAAGTACCCACTTTTACCGGAGTTACCAAGGACCCCTTGTTTCCTAACAAGTGGCTTCGTGAGTTGGAGAAGGCTTTCCGGCATCTCGCAATGCTCGGAAGCTCGAAGATTTTGTTTGCCGAGCGTGTTGCAACAAGAAGCCGATGCATGGTGGATCTCCACTCGTCCCGTTTTGGAAGGTTTGCATGCAGGAGTTGTAACTTGGGAGTTATTCAAAGAGGCTTTTTGTATGAACTACTTTCCCGAGGCGGTGAAGGATGCAAAGGAAGCGGAGTTTATGATTCTCGACTCAAGGAACTTTGTCCGTGTTGGAGTACCAACAAGTTCGAGGAGCTTCATTTCTTTGCTCCGCATTCTTTGAAGGAAGACCTCGCCAAAGCAAAGAAGTTCTTCAAAGGATCTGCGCCCCGCCATTAAAGCTTACCTCACAATCCAGCCTATTGTGAGCTATGCTCAAGTGGTGCAGTAACTCGAAGAAGTTGGAAGAAACAGAGAAGGAAAGTGCTCGTGGTGCAAAAGCCTTGGCAACAAGGAATTCTGGTTTGGTGGATCGCAATGACCGTCGCTATGTGAGACCCACACCCTACCCCACTCCTACCTTTCAGTGCTAAGAGTGTAGGTCGTAACACGGGTTTTCAGCAGCCCGGCCAGCTTTAAACAAAGATGGCGGAAACCGATCACCAGCAAATGCAAGTGCAAGTGCAAGTGCGAGTGCAAGGCCTTTTGTTCGTAAGTCCTCTCGTTGCAGCCACCCCCGTTGGATCCAAAGAATCCCGTTTGCTTCTACCGCAAGCAAGCTGGTCATTTTGCTCGTGCTCGTCCGGCGGCCCGCCCAAAGAGCCTCGCCCCCAAGTGGTGAAGAGTGCTCCCGCTCCTCCCTCTCGGTAGAGTTTTCAGTATTTCCAAGATCGAGCAAGATCCAAGCCATGATGTGATTACAGTGTACATTGTTAGTCGCTTCTATTTCGCATTTGTCTTATTTGATACGGGTGCATCTCATTCGCTCATGTCATCTCGCATTCATCAAGAAGACTAACCTAATCCCCGAGAAGTTGTCTAGTTGTTTATTGATTAGTACACCCACTGGTCCTCATGTGAAACTAGATAAGGGGTTATCTAAATGTCCCGTGTTGATTGGTGAAAAGAACTTGGAAGCCAATTTTGTGATTCTTGACATGAAGGACTTCGATGTTATTTTGGGAATTGATCGGCTGACAGCCCACAAAGCCGTGTTCCTTTGTTCCTCAAAGAAGATTCAGCCCCATATATGTGGAAGTCCGGTCTTTGAATTTCAAGGTGAAAAGAGAAGGGTTTGTAAGAAGGTGCCGTCTCGCACCGATGCAAGTCTATGCCCTAGTGGATGATGCTTCATCTCAAGGCAAGGGTATAGTGGAGAAAAGAGTCGATGAAGTCGAGTTGTCTCGCGACTTTGTTGATGTCTTCCCCGATGATCTATCAGGAGTGCCTCCGGACAGAGATGTCGAATTCTCTATTGATCTCGTCCCCGGTGCCGCTCCCGTATCTAAAGCTCCGTATAGGATGGCTCCTACCGAGTTGAAAGAGTTGCAAAATCAGCTGAATGAGCTCATTGATAGAGGTTTCAGTACAGCCTAGTGTGTCACCTTGGGGAGCTCCGGTCTTGTTCGTCAAGAAGAAAGACGGTAGTATGCGCTTGTGCATCGACTACCGTGAGTTGAATAAGTTGACTATCAAGAATAGATATCCGCTGCCCGTAATCGATGATCTCTTCGATCGCTTGAAGGGTGCAGTTGTGTTCTCAAAGATTGACTTAAGGTCCGGATATCACCAATTGAAAGTGAAGTCTAGTGATATCTTCAAGACAGCTTTTCCGAACGCGGTATGGTCACTACGAGTTTAGAGTCATGCCTTTCGGATTGACCAATGCTCCTGCGGTGTTCATGGACCTCATGAACCGAGTATTTCATGATGTGCTTGATAAGTTTGTGATTGTTTTCATTGATGACATCTTGATCTATTCGAAGAGCGAAGAAGAGCATGCGAGTCATCTAAGTTTCACTTTGCAAAGGTTGCGAGAAAAGAAGTTGTTTGCTAAGTTTAGCAAGTGTGATTTCCGGCTTAAGAGAGTAGTTTTCCTTGGTCATGTAGTTTCAGCCGAAGGTATTCGTGTCGATCCCGAAAAGGTCCAAGCCGTGGCTGATTGGGAGAGACCGAAGTCGCAGAACGGAAATAAGAAGTTTTCTTGGATTGGCGGGTTACTACCGAAGGTTTATTGAGAACTTTTCTCGGTTGGCTGCTCCTATGACTAAGTTGACCAGAAAGAAGAGAAGTTTGTTTGGTCCGACGCCCGTGAGAAGAATTTCCAAGAGTTGAAAGGATAGATTGACAAGTGCCCCGGTTTTGACTATACCCGATAGTTCCGGTGGTATGACAGCTTATACCGATGCGCCAAAGATTGGTTTGGGTTGTGTACCGATGCAACATGGCAAGGTCGTAGCCTATGCTTCTCGGCAATTGAAGGATTATGAGCGGAATTACCCCACTCACGATCTAGAACTTGCCGCCGTTGTCTTTGCTTTGAAGATTTGGAGACATTATCTTTACGGTGAGAAGATTGCCATTTTCACGGATCATAAGAGTTTGAAGTACTTCTTTACCCAAAAGGAGTTGAACATGAGACAAAGGAGATGGTTGGAACTCGTCTCCGATTATGATTGTGATATTCAAGATCATCCCGGGAAAGCAAATGTTGTTGCCGATGCTCTTAGTAGGAAGAACCTAAGAAGACTTTGGATTTGAATGCTTTGAGTTTACCATTGTGGTCTTCTATTGAGAGTTTTGATTTGGAAATCGTTCCCGAGAATTCTCGATTTTATTCTTTCCGCCATGACGGCAAGATCTGGTCTTAGAGATAAGATTGTTGCTCAGCAGAGTTCGATCAAGAGTTTTTGACCAAAGTTGAGAAGATTTCTTCGAATCCCGAGTCGGACCCCGACTTTGGTATATCCATGGATGGTGCTTTGTTGTTTAGAGGAAGACCGTGTGTGCCTCGCAAACGATGAAGTTAAGAAAGAAATATTGAAGGAAGCACACCAGCTGCTTCCTTTATCAGACACCCGGAAGCACCAAGATGTACAAGGACTTGAAGGAACATTTTTGGTGGATTGGTCTAAAGGCGGATGTTGACGATTTTGTTGCCAAGTGTGAGACTTGCCAACGTGTGAAAGCCGCTCGACAACCTCCATCCTGATTACTTCAACCCCTTCCTATTCCTAGTTGGAAGTGGGAAGATATTTCCATGGACTTTGTGACTAGCTTGCCTCGACAAGTAAAGGCAATGACACCGTGTGGGTGATTGTTGATAGGTTGACCAAATCAGCCCATTTCATTCCTATGAAGATCACTCATACTCGGATAAGCTAGCCAGGCTTTATGTGGATAATGTGGTTCGTCCGCATGGTGTGCCATTGAGTATTGTCTCGGATCGTGATCCTAGGTTCACCTCAAGGTTTTGGAATAGTTTGCGTAAGGCCTTGGGAACCCAATTGAACTTGAGTACAGCTCATCATCCACAAGCCCGATGGACAATCCGAGCGGACAATTCAGACATTGGAAGACATGCTCGAATCTTGTGTGGTGGATATGGGTGGTAATTGGGATGAACACCTAGCTTTGGTTGAGTTTGCCTATAACAACAGCGTTATCAAGCAACAATAGGCATGGCTCCATTCAAGGCTTTGTATGGTAGTACTTGTAGGACACCTTTGTACCGGACTCGAGACAGTGAAAGAAAAGTCTTAGGTCCCGAGATGATTGAAGCTACAAGTGCTATGGTAGATATGATAAGAGAAAGGATTAAGTCTCGCCAATGAGACAGTAAATCTTATGCCGATAAGAGAAGGACCGATTTGGAATTTCAAGTTGGAGAGAAAGTCTTTCCCAAGGTCTCACCAATGAAGGGTGTGATGAGATTCAATGTTAAGGGAAAGCTTAGCCTCGTTACATTGGACCTTTCGAGATTTTGGAAAAGGTTGGACCTCGTTGCGTATCGATTAGCATTACCTCCGCCTCTTGCTGGTGTGCACAATGTGTTCCATATTTCGATGCTCCGAAAATACATAGAGAATCCGGAACACATTTTGCAGCAAGCACTCAAGGAAGGCTTAGTGCTGATTTGACCTATGATGAAGAACCGGCCGAAATCCCGGATAGGAAGGACAAGCAGCTGCATGAATCGCGCCATTCCTTTGGTGAAGATTCGGTGGAAGAACCATACCCCCGAAGAAGCTTCTTGGGAGAAGGAAGAAGACATGAAGGAGAAGTTTCCTTACCTCTTTGGAAGCACAGTACGCTTTCAATTTCGGGGACGAAATTTCTTTAAGGGGGGGAGAATGTGAAACCCAGCCCTAACCTTGACCCGGAAACCTTGTTATTTGTAGGTCCGATGACCCGAAGTAAAGTAAGAAGTCAGCTTTGGGCCATCCCAAGAGAGGACTTGGTGTCCGGCTTTGAATCCATGAAGGTTGATGATGAGGTGCTATTTATGGAAACAGAATCCCGATGAAGATCTAATTAGTTGATGGACTTGGAGTGATCTCTATCTTGGTTTGAAGGCATTTCTACCTACTAGGTAAGTCACTTGACTTGTGTGCAAAACCCTTTAGGTTTGGATTTGATCCGGGCCTTCAATTCCCCGTTTTGGCCTTGTTTGCCGCATTGGTCGACCGATTGGTCGATCGGGCCAGCGACCAATCCACTCGACCAATGGGTGCCGTCTTTGGCAATTAGGTTGATTCTTGCTCTATTTAAGCCTAACCTCGAGTCCACTTCGTATTTGCTGCCTCCAAACCCTCTCGAACGAACCAAAGACCTCTCGCAAGTCATCTCTCTTGCATCCTTGGAGTTTTCTTGGCGGATCTTCGTCGGAACTCTTCTTTTTGCATCAAAAGGTATGTCTACTCTCTCTTCTTCTCCTACATCTTTGTTTTTCTTTCCTTTTTGAGTTGAGACAAGAGAAGAGATGCTGCATCCTCTCGTTGCAAACATCTCTCGAACATGTTCTCATGATCATCCTAAGGATTAAAGGCTAGAACAATGATCTTAACCATGATCATTGCAAGCTTTTGAAGGATTCATGATCAAACCATGATTTAATCTCTCGTTAATTTCCTAATCTGAATTCTCGATCTCTTTGGATCTTCTTTCATTGATCATGTTAGTGGTTAATGGTTGTGTTTTCTTTCTATGATCCATAATCCATAGAATTCTAGTTGTTCTCTTCTACCTTACTATGTGTTCTTCATGATGCATGATAGTACATATATGGTAGGTTTTATTTCCTTATTTAGATTTATGCTTCTAAGCCTTATACCATGAAGACCTATGCATGTTTTCATGTTTTCATTACCAAAAGCAATGATCCATCTTCCTATTGTTCTTGTCCTTGTTTTCTATTTCAAAATTCATCAAGATCCATGTTTGATTTATTTATGGTAACTTTTTGTTTCCTAATTGGGATCTTGATACCTTGATTTGATTAGTGTTTTGAGGTCCCCTATATGCTAGAATACTACCGATGTAGTCTACCCCTTGATTAGTACCCTTTTGAACCACCAAATTCGGATTTCATATCTCAAAACTCTGATTTTCTAAGTTATCGTCCGCATTGGTCGACCGATTGGTCGACTGGACCACTCGACCAATCCACTCGACCAATGAGTACAAAGAACTCCAGCATTGGTCTGCTTTGGATGTTTTGCTATATTTTCTGTTAGGGATCTTTCCTAATATGTTGTATATACTTGTTTAGGACCTTCTTCTCAAGTTTGCCAAGATCTTACTTGATTTCTTAGGATTCTTTGCGAGTTATAAAAGGTAAGGATGGTTATTTCCTTAATTACATAGATAGCATGAATCTAGTTTCTATATTTGAATATCATTAATATGTTTCCTAAATTAGATTCTTACAATGATATACTACCGTTGCATAACTTTGATTACAGTAGCATTACTTATTCATATTGAATTGATTCATGTATGATTTACTTACCAATGTTATACAAATGTTTGTAAATATTGATTTCTTTCCATATATGGAGTTACCATATATGTGATGATATGAATTGATGCATGTGTATGCTTACGTATGGTTTGGGAAGGAGAGGTGTCCTTTTGACATTTCTGTCCTTGGACTACTACGGGAATATTATGGGATGTTTCCGGAGATGCCCTCTGGACACCTTCCTAAACTGTTGGATGACATATCTAGGATTGTCTAGTAGTGTTTGGCTAGGATGTCCTGTTATGTCGACCCTAATCGGAGGGGTATTGAGACCGAACGACCCGTGGTAGCAATGGGGATTCATGGGCGCTCAAGACCGGTAACCAACCCGTGAGAGGACAGGAATCACATTGTGGGGGCCATTTATTGGTAGGGTTGCATATGGTTAGACTTGGGCTCACGGGCGCTTAAGACCGGTAACCAACCCGTGAGAGGACGTGAGAGCTTCCCGCTTACCATATGTGGATGATCAATAGGGTTGGTGAGTCCGTAGTCGTGGACTATGAGGACTCTAGTGTGAAGGATACCGGAAAGGATCGTCAGGGACGAGGAATGGAAGTATCTCGGATCCCGACTTGATGTAACCAAGTAGAAGACTTGCATTTTGGCTAGGTATTACCCCCGACATGCGCCGGTACTTATACCAAATGGTTGTGAGAGAGTGTGTTGACTTAACCCCCAGCCAAGGTTTGTCCCGAGGGATGAAGGACCCATTACCAATCGGCCGCTCAAGACCGGTGAAATGATCCGTGAGAGAATCCAAGATATCTTAAATGGTTGAGGATGTGAGTGGACTTTCCTAAAGAAGTACGGTGCTATGACTTAAAGCATGTCCGCCAACAGAGACCAAAGCATACATAGAGTTAGAATCATTCATTCATTGGTTGTCTCATATCATATTGCATTTATGTTTGTTCTGAATTCTCGCCATGTATGTTATTATGGATTTTAATCGCTTTACCGAGTTTCTTTGAAACTCATTCCTTTATTGTACAATGTTGTTAGACTATCCCGCAGGTACTGAATACTATGACGGTCCCTATGAGGAAGCGCAAGGCGAAGAGGCATATCTCCAGGAAGGTGATTGCGGTTACCACAATTACTCCGAAGATTCCACGGGTGGTTATGCTCCGTACGATGCTTAGTCCGACCATTGAGTGGAAGCGTCCTTGTGCTATTTATGAGATCTACACCTACAAGGATGTCGTCTACAAAGTGGAGAATAATTTAGTTACCCAATGTACTTGCTACTGGGATTAGCTTTTATCTAGTTTATTCTTTCGAGCTACTTTTCCGCCGGATGTAAAGTGGGATTTTTGCTTCACTTTACTTATCTCGTTGACACTCGATTATATATTTAGTATTCCGTTTCGTTTATGATTCATTCTTTCATTATTGGATCTATGATTTATCTTCCGCACTCTTGTTATGGTTGTTCATGATTATGTTATTGCTTATGTGGGAGGTTGATCACTCGATACCCGATCTTCGGGCCGTGGATCACACTCTCGGGCATGCCGATAGGGTACCGGGCCGGGAGGGCGTGACAGATTGGTATCGGGAGCCCAAGGTTCGAGGAGATCCTAACCACAAAAGGCAACAACCGAACATTCCCGAGTCATTGATCCGAAGTGACTCTTCTACTCTTAGAAGTGAATAATAGAACACCGAATTAGAAACTTGAACTTTGAGGCATAACAGCAACATTTCCGAATAACATACCATAATTATACTTGAACAAATGACACTAATGCAAGGAAAAGAAAAGTGCATAACATACAATAAATAAAGAGAAACAAAATGAACTTCATTAATTTCAAAGGTTTTACAATGATTACATCTGAAAAGCATAAATGGAAAATCCTAAGGTACAGTCTATCTAGGTGATCTACTCGATCTCTATATGCTCCGAACTCCTCTCGCTAGCCGAGTCACCCGATGCTCTATCCTGTCCCCGTCGAGACTCCATCCTCTCGTACATCTGCTCCCCGTCCGACCTCCATCCTCTCTAGCATGGAAGTCATCGATCTCATCTCGTGCACCAAGATCCGAAGTCTCCGGAACCGCATGTGAAGGGCCACCCGCCTCGAAATGTGATGAAGGAAACTCGTGATGCACATGCTCAGCCTCGCGCATATCTCAGATCATCTCCGGCCCGATCATCACTATCAGACCGATATCCTCTCCTCCATCCTCTCGATCCCTCATCCTCATCCTCCGACTCATCATCATCCTCACCCTCCGGACCAGGAGATCTCTCTAACCGATGTAGTCTCATCCGTCGAATGGTCCGAGTCCCAATGGGGTATCCCCGTGATCTAGTGTCCATCGGAGTATCCTCGAAACTCACCCCGAAATGCCCGAAGATCAAAGTCGAAGCCTCCCATAGCAAAGGTTCCGCATGCTAGGCCGCAGAACTAAGTCCAAAGATGACCCGCCGAATGATGTAGGAAAGATCGATCTCGAAGCCCATGTAGATGCGGTAAATGACCAAGGCCTCCATCACCGTGACCCGATGGTGATGTCCGGCTTTCGGCATGATGTTTCGGCCGACTATGCGACCGATAATACGTGCAGTAACCCGTCATCCGTCCGCTAGTCCACGGTGTGAAGCATCGGCGGCTATCCCATAGCGTGGAGCATATCTCGCGAAGCTCGTACGGCATCGATGGCTGTCCAGTGTCCGCTCCGCAGGTATCCACACACACCGATGTGGGTAGTAAGGGACCCGCAGGATCTCAGCCAAGTTGTCCGGGTGGAGAAGCGAACCCGAGTCCGGTGGACCCCGCTCCCGAGGACAAGTCCGAGTGGATGTCCCCGGCCCCGAGCCTCCTCTCGTGTAAGTAAGGTTGCCGAAGAACAACCTCACTAGCTCCCGGTATACCGGCAAATCCTCGGTGAAGAGGTGAGTCCACCGTAAAGTGTCGAACCTCCGCCGGATCCCGAAGGCTCCGAGCTGGCGTAAGTGAAGTAGACGCCCCATCTCGATGTTACAATAGCTGAAGTAGGCCTCGCACGCAAACTCGGCCCGAGGTGTGTCAAATAGGTCCTGGTCTCCCAACCTCCTCTCTCGGGCTCGAAAGGAACCCGACCTCTCGCCCCCGAGAGCACCTACGATGCGACCTCTACCTCTACCTCCTCCTCGTCCTCCCCTCCGCATGATGTATCCGTGAAAGAGACAAGAGACAATTCCAATTAGTGCTATACAAGATTTTAGCCAAAAGGGTATTTTCGTAATTTTTCGGAAAATTTCAAATTTGGGGGAAATTTGATTTGAACATACTAGCATGTGCACAATACTTGGAATTTCATGTCTATGAAGTTGTTTTGATGAAAATCGATCGAAAACTTGGATTAAAGCGAAAAATTCAGCAAGAAGAAATTTGGGGATTTTGCAATTTAGGTCAAAATTGGATTTTTGAAAAGTTGAAATTGGTTAAATCAAATTGTATGGACCTATCTACAATGTCATCTTGAGCATGTAGCATTTGATCTCGTGCGAAAATTTCAAGCGGTTTGAGAGAAAACGAAATTTTTCTAAAGATATCGATTTCGGTATAAAACTTTGCGAGATGAGCACCAAATGTGTTAAAACTTGTTGTCTATGCATGTCATTGTGTTTAAAACCTAGGGAATATGTTTCTAAGCATTCCTAAGCATGATTTCTAGCATTGGATACAAGTAAAGCATGGTTTTATTGAAATGCAAGCATGAGAAGATGAAAATGGAAGAAAGAATGAGAGATTTACCTTGTTTATGAAGATGGTGTGTTGTGGTGTTGTTGTTGAAGCACTAAATCACCTCAAGAACACTTGTGGGAACTCTTGGATATTTTCCCTAGAGCTCTCTCACCTTTGGAAGAAGTTAGAATGAGGTTGGAATGTGGAAATGAGGCTTATAATGCGAATTTTCAGTATTCCATCTTCATTGGTCGACTCGATTGGTCGATCGGGTCACTCGACCAACCACTCGACCAATGGTCACGGTGACCTCATTTGCTGTTGAATTTTTGGAAAATGTGATTTTTGCCTTATGGAATATTGTTTGATGACTATATGGATATATTTGAGCATGATTTAAGTTTTCAAATCATTTGGACTTGTGGTTTATGTTGAATCTTCGAAATTCGGTATTTTGATGTTCTCGGTTTTTGCGTAATGGTTACTCCGAGAAGTGGGCGTGGTGAATCCAAAGTGGTCATGGTGGTGGTGAAGTACCTCGGGGAGGTGGTGAAGTACCTCATGGAGGTGGTGAGATACCAAATGCTGATCGGGGTACTCATGAGATCCCCGGTGCCCCGAATGTTGGAAGTTTCGAGAGATATTGCCAATATCATGGGCAATATGATGCAGCAGCAAGCAGCTCGGTTCAACCAGATGTTGGTGGGTTTCATGACTCGCATAATGAGACCCGGCTGGTGCTAATGTGAATCCTCATGCCGCAGTCCCGAATGCGGGAGGTTTAGCTGAACTCCTCATACTCGCCCCGATGGAGAGTTTTCTCAAGATGCAAGTACCCACTTTCACCGGAGTTACCAAGGACCCCTTGTTTCCTAACAAGTGGCTTCGTGAGTTGGAGAAGGCTTTCCGGCATCTGCAATGCTCGGAAGCTCGAAGATTTTGTTTGCTTGAGCGAAGTTGCAACAAGAAGCCGATGCATGGTGGATCTCCACTCGTCCTGCTTTTGGAAGGTTTGCATGCAGGAGTTGTAACTTGGGAGTTATTCAAAGAGGCTTTTTGTATGAACTACTTTCCCGAGGCGGTGAAGGATGCAAAGGAAGCGGAGTTTATGATTCCGACTCAAGGAACTTTGTCCGTGTTGGAGTACCAACAGAAGTTCGAGGAGCTTCATTTCTTTGCTCCAGATTCTTTGAAGGAAGACCTCGCCAAAGCAAAGAAGTTCTTCAAAGGACTGCGCCCCGCCATTAAAGCTTACCTCACGGTCCAGCCTATTGTGAGCTATGCTCAAGTGGTGCGTAACTCGAAGAAGTTGGAAGAAACAGAGAAGGAAAGTGCTCGTGTGCAAAAGCCTTGGCGATCAAGGAATTCTGGTTTGGTGGATCGCAATGACCGTCGTTATGTGAGACCTACACCCTACCCCACTCCTACCTTTCGGGCTAAGAGTGTAGGTCGAACACGGGTTTTCAGCAGCCCGGCCGGTTTAAACAAGTATGGCGGAAACCGATCACCAGCAAATGCAAGTGCAAGTGCAAGTGCGAGTGCAAGGCCTTTTGTTCGAAGTCCTCTGTTGCAGCCACCCCCGTTGGATCCAAAGCAATCCTCGTTTGCTTCTACTGCAAGCAAGCTGGTCATTTTGCTCGTGCCTGTCCGGCGGCCCGCCCAAGCAGCCCGCCTGCGATGGTGAAGAGTGCTCCCGCTCCTCCCTCCGGTAGAGTTTTCAGTATTTCCAAGATCGAGCAGGATCCAAGCCATGATGTGATTACGGTGTACATTGTTAGTCGCTTCTATTTCTGCATTTGTCTTATTTGATACGGGTGCATCTCATTCGTTCATGTCATCTCGCATTCATCAAGAAGACTAACCTAATCCCCGAGAAGTTGTCTAGTTGTTTATTGATTAGTACACCTCTGGTCCTGTTGTGAAACTAGATAAGGGGTTATCTAAATGTCCTGTGTTGATTGGTGAAAAGAACTTGGAAGCCAATTTTGTGATTCTTGACATGAAGGACTTCGATGTTATTTTGGGAATTGATTGGTTGACAGCCCACAAAGCTGTGTTCCTTTGTTCCTCAAAGAAGATTCAGTTCCATATTTGTGGAAGTCCGGTCTTTGAATTTCAAGGTGAAAAGAGAAGGGTTTGTAAGAAGGTGCTGTGCCTGCACCGATGCAAGTCTATGCCCTAGTGGATGATGCTTCATCCGAAGGCAAGGGTATAGTGGAGAAAAGAGTCGATGAAGTCGAGTTGTCTGCGACTTTGTTGATGTCTTCCCGATGATCTATCGGGAGTGCCTCCGGACAGAGATGTCGAATTCTCTATTGATCTCGTCCCCTGGTGCCGCTCCCCCGTATCTAAAGCTCCGTATAGGATGGCTCCTACCGAGTTGAAAGAGTTGCAAAATCAGTTGAATGAGCTCATTGATAGAGGTTTCGTGCAGCCTAGTGTGTCACCTTGGGGAGCTCCGGTCTTGTTCGTCAAGAAGAAAGACGGTAGTATGCGCTTGTGCATCGACTACCGTGAGTTGAATAAGTTGACTATCAAGAATAGATATCCGCTGCCCGGAATCGATGATCTCTTCGATCGGTTGAAGGGTGCAGTTGTGTTCTCGAAGATTGACTTAAGGTCCGGATATCACCAATTGAAAGTGAAGTCTAGTGATATCTTCAAGACAGCTTTCCGAACGCGGTATGGTCACTACGAGTTTAGAGTCATGCCTTTCGGATTGACCAATGCTCCTGCGGTGTTCATGGACCTCATGAACCGAGTATTTCATGATGTGCTTGATAAGTTTGTGATTGTTTTCATTGATGACATCTTGATCTATTCGAAGAGCGAAGAAGAGCATGCGAGTCATCTAAGTTTCACTTTGCAAAGGTTGCGAGAAAAGAAGTTGTTTGCTAAGTTTAGCAAGTGTGATTTCTGGCTTAAGAGAGTAGTTTTCCTTGGTCATGTAGTTTCAGCCGAAGGTATTCGTGTCGATCCCGAAAAGGTCCAAGCTGTGGCTGATTGGGAGAGACCGAAGTCGATAAACGGAAATAAGAAGTTTTCTTGGATTGGCGGGTTACTACCGAAGGTTTATTGAGAACTTTTCTCGGTTGGCTGCTCCTATGACTAAGTTGACCAGGAAAGAAGAGAAGTTTGTTTGGTCTGACGCCTGTGAGAAGAATTTCCAAGAGTTGAAGGATAGATTGACAAGTGCCCCGGTTTTGACTATACCCGATAGTTCCGGTGGTATGACAGTTTATACCGATGCGTCAAAGATTGGTTTGGGTTGTGTACTGATGCAACATGGCAAGGTCGTAGCCTATGCTTCTCGGCAATTGAAGGATTATGAGCGGAATTACCCCACTCACGATCTAGAACTTGCCGCCGTTGTCTTTGCTTTGAAGATTTGGAGACATTATCTTTACGGTGAGAAGATTGCCATTTTCACGGATCATAAGAGTTTGAAATATTTCTTTACCCAAAAGGAGTTGAACATGAGACAAAGGAGATGGTTGGAACTCGTCTCCGATTATGATTGTGATATTCAAGTATCATCCTGGGAAAGCAAATGTTGTTGCTGATGCTCTTAGTAGGAAGAACCAGAAGAAGACTTTGGATTTAAATGCTTTGAGTTTACCATTGTGGTCTTCTATTGAGAGTTTTGATTTGGAAATCGTTCTCGAGAATTCTGATTTTATTCTTTCCGCCATGACGGCAAGATCTGGTCTTAGAGATAAGATTGTTGCTCTGCAGAGTTCGATCAAGAGTTTTTGACCAAAGTTGAGAAGATTTCTTCGAATCTCGAGTCGGACCCCGACTTTGGTATATCCATGGATGGTGCTTTGTTGTTTAGAGGAAGACCGTGTGTGCCCACAAACGATGAAGTTAAGAAAGAAATATTGAAGGAAGCACACCAGTCGGTCTTTATCTTGTACACCCGGAAGCACCAAGATGTACAAGGACTTGAAGGAACATTTTTGGTGGATTGGTCTAAAGGCGGATGTTGACGATTTTGTTGCCAAGTGTGAGACTTGCCAACGTGTGAAAGCCGTTCGACAACCTCCATCTGGATTACTTCAACCCCTTCCTATTCCTAGTTGGAAGTGGGAAGATATTTCCATGGACTTTGTGACTAGCTTGCCTCGGACAAGTAAAGGCAATGACACTGTGTGGGTGATTGTTGATAGGTTGACCAAATCAGCCCATTTCATTCCTATGAAGATCACTCATACTCCGGATAAGCTAGCCGGGCTTTATGTGGATAATGTGGTTCGTCTGCATGGTGTGCCATTGAGTATTGTCTCGGATCGTGATCCTAGGTTCACCTCAAGGTTTTGGAATAGTTTGCGAAGGCCTTGGGAACCCAATTGAACTTGAGTACAGCTCATCATCCACGGTCCGATGGACAATCCGAGCGGACAATTCAGACATTGGAAGACATGCTCGAGATCTTGTGTGGTGGATATGGGTGGTAATTGGGATGAACACCTAGCTTTGGTTGAGTTTGCCTATAACAACAGTTATCAAGCAACAATAGGCATGGCTCCATTCAAGGCTTTGTATGGTAGTACTTGTAGGACACCTTTGTACTTGGGTCGAGACAGGTGAAAGAAAAGTCTTAGGTCCCGAGATGATTGAAGCTACAAGTGCTATGGTAGATATGATAAGAGAAAGGATTAAGTCTGCCTGGTCGAGAGACAGAAATCTTATCCTGATAAGAGAAGGACCGATTTGGAATTTCAAGTTGGAGAGAAAGTCTTTCCGAAGGTCTCACCAATGAAGGGTGTGATGAGATTCAATGTTAAGGGAAAGCTTAGCCCTCGTTACATTGGACCTTTCGAGATTTTGGAAAAGGTTGGACCCGTTGCGTATCGATTAGCATTACCTCCGCCTCTTGCTGGTGTGCACAATGTGTTCCATATTTCGATGCTCCGAAAATACATAGAGAATCCGGAACACATTTTGCAGCAAGCACTGAAGGACTTAGTGCTGATTTGACCTATGATGAAGAACCGGCCGAAATCCTGGATAGGAAGGACAAGCAGCTGCGGAATCGCGCCATTCCTTTGGTGAAGATTCGGTGGAAGAACCATACCCCTGAAGAAGCTTCTTGGGAGAAGGAAGAAGACATGAAGGAGAAGTTTCCTTACCTCTTTGGAAGCACAGTACGCTTTCAATTTCGGGGACGAAATTTCTTTAAGGGGGGAGAATGTGAAACCCAGCCCTAACCTTGACCCGGAAACCTTGTTATTTGTAGGTCCGATGACCCGAAGTAAAGTAAGAAGTCAGCTTTGGGCCATCCCAGTAGAGGACTTGGTGTCTGGCTTTGAATCCATGAAGGTTGATGATGAGGTGCTATTTATGGAAACAGAATCCTGATGAAGATCTAATTAGTTGATGGACTTGGAGTGATCTCTATCTTGGTTTGAAGGCATTTCTACCTACTAGGTAAGTCACTTGACTTGTGTGCAAAACCCCTTTAGGTTTGGATTTGATCCGGGCCTTCAATTCCCTGTTTTGGCCTTGTTTGTCTGCATTGGTCGACCGATTGGTCGACTGGGCCAGTCGACCAATCCACTCGACCAATGGGTGCTGTCTTTGGCAATTAGGTTGATTCTTGCTCTATTTAAGCCTAACCTCGAGTCCACTTCGTATTTGCTGCCTCCAAACCCTCTGGAACGAACCAAAGACCTCTGCAAGTCATCTCTCTTGCATCCTTGGAGTTTTCTTGGCGGATCTTCGTCGGAACTCTTCTTTTTGCATCAAAAGGTATGTCTACTCTCTCTTCTTCTCCTACATCTTTGTTTTTCTTTCCTTTTTGAGTTGAGACAGTAGAAGAGATGCTGCATCCTCTGTTGCAAACATCTCCGAACATGTTCTCATGATCATCCTAAGGATTAAAGGCTAGAACAATGATCTTAACCATGATCATTGCAAGCTTTTGAAGGATTCATGATCAAACCATGATTTAATCTCTGTTAATTTCCTAATCTGAATTCCGATCTCTTTGGATCTTCTTTCATTGATCATGTTAGTGGTTAATGGTTGTGTTTTCTTTCTATGATCCATAATCCATAGAATTCTAGTTGTTCTCTTCTACCTTACTATGTGTTCTTCATGATGCATGATAGTACATATATGGTAGGTTTTATTTCCTTATTTAGATTCATGCTTCTAAGCCTTATACCATGAAGACCTATGCATGTTTTCATGTTTTCATTACCAAAAGCAATGATCCATCTTCCTATTGTTCTTGTCCTTGTTTTCTATTTCAAAATTCATCAAGATCCATGTTTGATTTATTTATGGTAACTTTTTGTTTCCTAATTGGGATCTTGATACCTTGATTTGATTAGTGTTTTGAGGTCCCCTATATGCTAGAATACTACTGATGTAGTCTACCCCTTGATTAGTACCCTTTTGAACCACCAAATTCGGATTTCATATCTCAAAACTCGATTTTCTAAGCTACTGTCTGCATTGGTCGACTGGACCACTCGACCAATCCACTCGACCAATGAGTACAGCAACTCCAGAATTGGTCTGTTTCGGATGTTTTGCTATATTTTCTGTTAGGAATCTTTCCTAATATGTTGTATATACTTGTTTAGGACCTTCTTCTCAAGTTTGCCAAGATCTTACTTGATTTCTTAGGATTCTTTGCGAGTTATAAAAGGTAAGGATGGTTATTTCCTTAATTACATAGATAGCATGAATCTAGTTTCTATATTTGAATATCATTAATATGTTTCCTAAATTAGATTCTTACAATGATATACTACTGTTGCATAACTTTGATTACAGTAGCATTACTTATTCATATTGAATTGATTCATGTATGATTTACTTACCAATGTTATACAAATGTTTGTAAATATTGATTTCTTTCCATATATGGAGTTACCATATATGTGATGATATGAATTGATGCATGTGTATGCTTACGTATGGTTTGGGAAGGAGAGGTGTCCTTTTGACATTTCTGTCCTTGGACTACTACGGGAATATTATGGGATGTTTCCGGAGATGCCCTCTGGACACCTTCCTAAACTGTTGGATGACATATCTAGGATTGTTTAGTAGTGTTTGGCTAGGATGTCCTGTTATGTCAGACCCTAATCGGAGGGGTATTGAGACCGAACGACCCGTGGTAGCAATGGGGATTCATGGGCGCTCAAGACCGGTAACCAACCCGGTGAGAGGACAGGAATCACATTGTGGGGGCCATTTATTGGTAGGGTTGCATATGGTTAGACTTGGGCTCACGGGCGCTTAAGACCGGTAACCAACCCGTGAGAGGACGTGAGAGCTTCCCGTTTACCATATGTGGATGATCAATAGGGTTGGTGAGTCCGTAGTCAGGGACTATGAGGACTCTAGTGTGAAGGATACCGGAAAGGATCGTCGGGGGACGAGGAATGGAAGTATCTGGATCTGACTTGATGTAACCAAGTAGAAGACTTGCATTTTGGCTAGGTATTACCCTGACATGCGCCGGTACTTATACCAAATGGTTGTGAGAGAGTGTGTTGACTTAACCCCCTGCCAAGGTTTGTCCTGAGGGATGATGGACCCATTACCAATCGGCTGCTCAAGACCGGTGAAATGATCCGTGAGAGAATCCAAGATATCTTAAATGGTTGAGGATGTGAGTGGACTTTCCTAAAGAAGTACGGTGTTATGACTTAAAGCATGTCTGCCAATAGAGACCAGCATACATAGAGTTAGAATCATTCATTCATTGGTTGTCTCATATCATATTGCATTATGTTTGTTCCGGAATTCCGCCATGTATGTTATTATGGATTTTAATCGCCTTCTTGAGTTTCTTTGAAACTCATTCCTTTATTGTACAATGTTGTTAGACTATCCTGCAGTACTGAATACTATGACGGTCCCTATGAGGAAGCGCAAGGCGAAGAGGCATATCTCCAGGAAGGTGATTGCGGTTACCACAATTACTCTGAAGATTCCACGGGTGGTTATGCTCCGTACGATGCTTAGTCCGACCATTGAGTGGAAGCGTCCTTGTGCTATTTATGAGATCTACACCTACAAGGATGTCGTCTACAAAGTGGAGAATAATTTAGTTACCCAATGTACTTGCTACTGGGATTAGCTTTTATCTAGTTTATTCTTTCGAGCTACTTTTCCGCTGGATGTAAAGTGGGATTTTTGCTTCACTTTACTTATCTGTTGACACTCTGATTATATATTTAGTATTCCATTTCGTTTATGATTCATTCTTTCATTATTGGATCTATGATTTATCTTCCGCACTCTTGTTATGGTTGTTCATGATTATGTTATTGCTTATGTGGGAGGTTGATCACTCGATACCTGATCTTCGGGCTGTGGATCACACTCTCGGGTATGCCAGATAGGGTACCGGCTGGGAGGGCGTGACAAAGGGGAGTTGGAGGTAGATGCTGAAGATGATGGCCCAAAGAAATCCTTTGTTGAGGAAGAAGCCGGGGGTTCCCCGACTGACACCGCTGTTGACACTAATGTGTCCAATGAAGGTTTGGTTGAGACTACTGTTGAAGAGAACCCTCCCGCAAGCCCCTCCTTGAAGATTGATCGAGAAGCTCAGGATCTTGAAGCTTTTTGTATCCCGAATCATGTATTCAATTAGTGCTTTTGGTCTTCGAACCATGTAATCCTTTTGCGAATGAATTTTTTGACTAAGTGTTTTGCAACCATTGCCTTTGAAGTTTGTTATTTAATGATCGGGAATGCTTCATGCTTAAGTCCTTAAAAAAGGCGCAAGGCATTCGGGATGGTCCCGATTTGCCACAATAGCTTTTAGTCTAAATGCTAAGTCCTTCAAAAGGCGCAAGTCATTCAGGGTGTACCCGAATTACACAAGTCCTTAGATAAAGGTGCCAAAAACAAACGCGAAGGACCCGAAAATGTTTATCTTTTAGAAAAAGATGTAAGTCCTTAATTGATAAGCATGCATTTACCATTATTTATTTGATTTAATTCCCCATACTTATTTAATTAAAGAGAGCTAATTGAGTATTTTTGTGTATTTTTCAGGAATAAGGTGATTTTGGATATTAGAGATAATATGGAGTAAAGTTGGCAAATATATTAGATATTGGTGGATTTTAAATCATGGCATTCAATCTTGCTGCTCAAGAAATCATGAAAAGTGAGATCTTAGCCAAATTGGAAATATGTGGAGGTCTAAGGAACAAAATTGGTAATAAATCTGAAAATCGGATAAACAGACCTACCTTCAGTATTTTGGGTATTTCTCTCTCGTATGAGCTTGGATTTCGATGATTCAAGATGCTATGGAACGATATTGAAAATATCTACAACTTTACAGTTTTAAGTTTTTCCAAATTTCGAAAGAATAAAGGTCAAATCTACGGGTAAAGAGAGGGGATTCATTGTGTGCGGGAGACATAAAAGAGAAGCCAACCACAGAGAAGAAAAAGGACGGTGAATGCGGCTCTCATCTCTCTCATTGCAGAAGAAGAAGACCACATCTCTCTCTCTCTCCCCCTATGTTTCATCTTTATTTTTCTTATGAACTTTGTGATAATGAGTAGCTAGTTCATTTTCTTTGGGATGTAGATGAACCATGCTTATTTCATTAATTTGATTGTTCTATCTCTTCTAGTTGATTGTGTTTGAGTTTGGCCAAAGATGTTCTATAGCTCAGTGAACTAAGCGTGCCAAGCTTCCGCGAAGGACGATAGTTTTGCAAAAATAGGGCATATCTAGGAAGACCATCCCTAATTTGCTTTGAAGAGTAGAGTTATATCGGTTAGGGAAAAGCATTGGGGATTCGAAATCCCAAAGATCTTCACATATTCATAGTTAACGTTTTACATTAGTTAGTAGATTTAGTTTAAATTTAGTTTTATTGAATTCAATCTTAGTGACTTAGCCTCTTAGTTCCCCATAGTTCGACCTCGTACTTTCTGCTTGCTAGATTAGTATAGGATTTTATTTTTGATTGGTTAGCGACACGATCATTAATAAAGGTGCAAAAACAAACGGGAAGGACCCGAAAATGTTTATTTTTAGAAAAAGATGCAAGTGCTTAATAAAGGTGCAAATAGACCGGGACGTACCTGAATCTTACTTTATTAAAAAGTGCTAGCCCTTTGAAAAAAGGCGCAAAATAAACCGGGAAGGACCCGAAAATGTCTACTTCCTTTTTGAAAAAGGTATAGAGCTATTGATAGAACATTCTCAGGTTGGTGGAGTTCCATGACCGATCAATCGGCTTTCCAATCTCTGAGTCTTTCAGTTGGTATGCTCCCGGTCTTGTTTCTTTGCCAACGAGGTAAGGTCCCTCCCATGTTGGAGTTAACTTTCATTGATTCTTTGGATTGGAAGCCCCAGTTCTTCTTAGTACCTATAAAATCCGGCCTTATCCTAACCCTGACCCGGCCCGGATTTTATACTGTTGCAGGTCCGAAGACCCGAAGTGGAGGTAGAAGAGACTTGTGGGCCCTCGTAGTTGAAGATTCGATGCTTGATCCAGAGCCTATGGACATTGACGATGATGCCCCTTACTTGAGCACATTTTCAGTGATGAGTGAAAATCTGTGCATCGATGAAGATTGAATTAGTTGAGGCACTTATTGGACCCCCGTGATCAATCCGAAGGTATTTCTTGAAACTAGACTTGTTGATTGACTTGTAGGAGAAAACCCAACTCAATTCGGATCTGTCTAGCCTTCCAAATCCACTCCTGAAGTTGTTGTCATGCCTTGGTCGATTGCTTGGTCGACCGACAATCGACCAACAGTAATGCAATTCGAATTTTTACAAAATCACTTCCCATTTTGCCCCTACCTTTTTGGAACTCGTGAATGAGGACCTAGGCTAATCATTTGCACTCCAAAGCACGAAGTTGGACACTCTCTTGGGATTTTCTTGGTGTTTGGGAAGATCTTTGACTCCAATCATTTGTATTGCACATCAATCATCAACTCAAGGTATGATTCTTTCTATCCTTCTTCTAATCTATTCATTTTCTACCAAAGTATGATCTTAAGACCATGGTTGAAGTGCTGCAACCTTGCAAACACTTAACCATGAGTCTTTCCCCAATCAATCTCGTGATTATCACCCCATTCTTGCTATGCCATGATTCAATTAGGATTGCTTACATTTCATTACTTTGATTCCTTTCATTTCAACCTTGTCTTGATTCAAAACTGATATGTGAATGCATGTTAGGTCTAGATTACTATGAATTCATGATTCTAATTTGATTCTTACCATTCACTTAGTTGATTCCCATCATTCTTTACAATTCCAACCAATTCCATTTTGATTTGTGATATTTATCGTATAGAACATAAGACTTCGATTTGGGTATTTTTAATTGGACCGTTGGATCGTCATGAAATTTAGTGTGTAGTATCCTCATACTGTTGTAAACGTGCCATCCAAATTTCGTGTCGATCGGAGCACCGGAAGGTCAGTTTCTGACCAAGTTTTGAATTCTGCCATGAGGATAACAAGTCTTGGTCGACTGACAGTCGACCAAGCTAGTCAACCAAGATATGAGATCACCCCTGTACTTGACTGAATTGATTCGTTTGACCTCTGATTCGACTGTTTTCTTCTCTGATGTTACTTGTATGTTGTCTAGGGTACCAGCACTGATTTCTAGCACTATTCTTGGTGATCATTGATTTTATTTGCGACTCGATTAAGGTAAGGACGGTCGTTAACTCAAGTATGTTAATTATGTAAACATGCTTATACCTTGAAAACTCAATGGTTATATTCTTATGTGTATTCCTTTATCATACATGACTATTCTATGCATTCTTATCAGTAGTAGTATGTCACATATCATTTGGAATATCATGTTTAATTGTACTTTATGAATTTCTATATGATTAATTATGCTATGATATGCCTTTGTTTATATGATGAATCATTGATTAAGTATGATATGATGAGATTGAACTTGTGATTCACTACGTATGACTTGGGATTGGGAAGTGTCCTTCCGACACTTCTGTCCTTGGACATCAGAGGGAATAGTATGGGATATTCTCTGAAGGTGTCCATCGACACTTTCCCGGGTTATTGGATGACATGCATAGGATTCTCTAGGTGTATGGTTAGGATATTTCCTTGTCGTATCAGACCCGAATCGGAAGGGTATTGAGACCGAACGACCAGTGGTAGAGTATGGTTGAAGGGCACTCAAGACCGGTATCCACTCCGTGAGAGGACTTGAACCATACTGCGGATACCTGAAAGGGGCCATTTATTGGTAGGGTTGCAAATGGATAGACCTGGGCTCACGGGCGCTCAAGACCGATAACCAACCCGTGAGAGGACGTGAGAGCTTCCCGTTTACCATTTGTGGATGACCGATAGGGTTGATGAGTCCGTAGTCCGAGTTGGTCGGTGCCATAGGATACGCTGACTCTAGTGTGAAGGATACGGAACCGAGTTGGTCGGTGCCATAGGGAAAGTATCCGGATCTGACATTATATGACTGAGTAGATGACTTGCATTGGGTTAGGCTTCGCCATGACATGAGCCAATACTTATACCAATGGTGATGTGAGAGAGTGGTGACTGAATCCCCAACCATGGTTTGATGAGGACCTTACCAAATTACCACGGCAGACCCAAGATATCTATATGATTGAGGGGGAGTGACAGACGACCCAAAGAAGTATGGTGCTATGGCTTAAAGCATGTCTACCTTAGAGACTAGCATACTTAGGATTAGAATCATATATCATCATTGTCTCATATCATCTTGCATCTTATCATGATTTGTATCGAATGAACTGTATATTATGAAACGACTTGCCTTGCTGAGTTCTTTTGAACTCATTCCTTTTGTGCAAAATTGTTAGATTATCTTGCAGGTATAGAGATTCTGATGGCGCACACTACGACCCGAGCTATGATCTCGCATACTACCCTTCGGGCGATGGCTACGATGAGAGTCAGGATTATTGTGCCGAGGAGGATTATGGTTCGTACCAGGGTTAGCCCCACCTTAGTGAGGGAGCGGCCGCGCTTGGTCCAATTCATCCATATTTATGAAGAAACAATCATTAGGATTGAAGAAACCTTTGCATAGTGCCCCATTTCCTTGGATGACTGTAAAACTTATGGATATAATGTCTTTAGCTCTTATGGATTTACTCTTGGCATAGATTTGTAACTTAGTTTAATTAACCATCTTTCCGCTACTTTTGAAGGGGTGACTTCTGATCACTCTTTCCCTTTGAGATTACTTTTAATTGAGAAGTTGATACCTGATATTCCGCACTCTGATTGATTATATTTTATTATTCTTTTGATCTGTTTATTGCTTATTTTAAACCTTGATTATATTGTTCATGATTATGTTATCGTATATGTGGGAGGCATGGCCGCTCGATCTGGATCTTCGGGCTGTGGATCACATCCCGGGTATGTCAGATAGGATACCGGCTAGGTGGATGTGACAGTACCAAATCTCCCGATCCGTACCTTCGGTTTTTTACCCAGGAGTTGTAGTGTTGAGCTATTCTTTTTTGGTACAACTGATTTCTTTGTTGTGCCTTCATTCAGGTTTCTTGCAAGAGGTCCAAGTTTTCCCTTAGGCCCTGGTCATTTTGATTTTCATCAAAGGTGTTATAACGTAATGACCCGACCAATACCTCCACGGGAGCTAAGGCTTCGGTTCCATATGTGAGGCAGAACAAAGTTTCTCCAATTGGGGTTCTCGCAGTTGTCCTGTATGACCACAGAACACTCGGGAGTTTCTCGACCCATTGCGCCCGACTATCCTCTAGTCTCTTCTTAATCCTGTCCAAAAGTGTTCTGTTGGTGACTTCCACTTGCCCATTGCTCTGAGGGTAAGCAACTGAGGCGAACCGATGTTCAATGTGATATCTTTTGCAAAAGGATTTGAATTCTGCTCCCTCGAATTGTTTTCCATTGTTCGTCAATAGAATTCGGGGTATCCCGAACCTGTAAATGACTTTTTCTTTGAAAAATTTCTCCATTTGCTTTTCTGTGATGGAAGACAGCGGTTCAGCCTCGACCCACATCGTAAAGTAGTCTATGGCAACCACAAGGTACTCCTGATTTCTTGAGGCCTTCGGTAACTTCTCGACTAGGTCCATTCCCCACATTGCGAATGGTGTTGGGCTGGAGATGGGCATCATGGGAACTGGTGGCACCTTTGGAACGTTGGCGTACTTTTGGCATTGTCCACATTTGCGAACATATTCAATAGCATCTTTTTGCACAGTTGGCCAAAATATGCCCGAGCGCAACACCTTCTATGCCAAAGCCTTTCCACCCATGTGTGCGCCGCAAATACCTTCATGAATTTCTGCTAGAGCATAGCTGGCCCGGGAAGGGCCAACACATCTCAAGAGTGGTTCAGTGAAGGGTCTTCTGTATAGTTGGTCCCCAATGATGGTGAACCGGGCCACCTGGTTTCTAATTCTTTTGGCTTCTTTTGGATCAGTCGGGAGTATATTATCCCGAAGGTATTTTACCAAGGGCGTTGTCCAGTCGGGCTTGCGACTGATCTCAAAAGTTTCTATCTCCTGTGTACTCGGGCTATTTAGCTCTTCGATATAAACTGCCGAGTCTAAATTCTTGTAATTTGCCGAAGATAGCCGGGAGAGTTCATCTGCCTTCTCATTCTCCTTTCCCGGTATACCGTTCGGAGTTACCCGTTCAAAGTGAATCTGGAGCTGTTCAACCTTGGCCAAATACTTGGCCATTCTTTCATCTTTCGCATTGTACTCTCCCTTGATTTGATTGACAACAAGTTGAGAATCACTCTTACTTCTAATTCTCGAACCCTGAGTGCTCGGGCTACTCATAAGCCTTCTATGACAGCTTCATACTCGGCTTCATTGTTGGAAGCCGGGAAATTAAATCTCAAAGCATAGCTGATCGTGAAGTCCTCGGGACTGCTAAGTGTCAATCCTGCTCCCGATCTAGAAGCACTACTCGAGCCATCGACGTGTAAAATCCACAAGTCCGATGTTCAGTAGTGGCCGTTTGATTCTCATTTTGTGGTAGGGTGCTTTCCACAATGAAGTCGGCTAAAACCTGAGCTTTTATGGCCGTCCTCAGTTTGAACTCGATCTGGTACTCGCTAAGCTCCACTGACCATCCTTCCAGACACATCAGGTCTTTGAAGTATTTTCTTTAGTGGGAAGTTGGTCGGGACTATTATGGGTGTGCTTGAAAATAGGGTCTTAGCTTTCATGATGCCACCAGAAGAGCCAAAGCCTGTTTGTCGATGTCCGGATACCTTGTCTCAGCATCTATGAGTACATGACTCACATAATAGACCGGGTTCTGGATTGTCTCCCCTTTCACCAGTACAGCGCTGACTGCAGTTAGTGAAATGGCAAGATAAACTGTAAGAGGTTCTTCGGTCACTAGTCGGGCCAAGACAGGTGTCGTCCCGAGTGATGTTTTTAGTTGTTCAAATGCATGTTGACATTTCTTCCGTCCAAGTGATTGCCCCGAACTGGGTGTGGCCTTCAATGGTTTGAAAAAAGAATTGCATTTCTCCCCAGCTCGGGAAATGAACCGGTTTAATGCTGCTACCCTTCCGGTCAAGCATTGGATTTCCTTTACTGTGACAGGCAATTTCATTTCGATCAGTGCCTAGATCTTCTCCGGGTTGGCTTCAATTCCCCTTTGGGAAACCGAGGAACTTCCCAGAAGAAACTCTGAAGGCGCATTTCTCGGGGTTCAGACGCATTTGGTATGTTCTCAACACGTCAAAGGTTTCTTCAAGGTCCGCCAAATGTCCTTCTCGAACCAGACTCTTCACGAGCATGTCATCAACGTAAACTTCCATGTTTTTCCCGATCTGTTGTTGGAAAATTTTGTTGACGGCTCTTTGGTAAGTGGCCCCTGCATTCTTTAAACCGAATGGCATCACCCGGTAGTAATAACTCTCCCGATCAGTCATGAATGATGTATGTTTTTCATCCTCCCGACTCATCAAGATCTGGTTGTACCCCGAATAAGCGTTCATAAAGCTAAGGACCTCATGCTCCGCAGTTGCATCAATCAGGAGGTCAATCCTCGGGAGTGGGTAACAGTCCTTCGGGCAGGCTTTATTCAAATCTGTGTAGTCGGTACACATTCTCCACTTCCCGTTCACCTTTTTGACCATCACTACGTTGGCCAGCCAGGTGGAGCATTCAATCGGTTCTATGAAACCCCATTTTTCTAGTTTTTCAACTTCGACTCTGATCGCTTCATGTTTTTCGATTGCGAAGTTCCTCTGTCTTTGGATGACCGGGGTGGCATCTTTCTGGATCCAGAGCTAATGCTCTGCTACCCGCCTGTCTATTCCCGGCATGTTGCTTGCTGACCACGCAAAAATATCAAAGTTGTCATATAGGAACGGTGTGAGCTCCTTTTTAAATTCGTCCAGTTGCTCTGATCTGATGAATGTCCCTTGCTCGAGTAGAGACTGGCTAAGTTGAATTCTCTCCAGTTTTTCTTCCGGTTCCGCTCTTTGCATGCTTTCTTCATCCCGATCGTCACGAACTTCTATGGTTAAAGCGGTTCCCGAACTTTGAGACCTCCGTTTCTCCTTCAGGTAGTTGGCATAACATTACCGGGAGGTAGATTTATCCGAGCAGCATTCTCCAACCCCTACATCAGTCAAGAACTTCAGTTTCATGTGTCTAGGGGATACAACTGCCTCAAGTGCATTGAGCGTCTGTCGTCCCAGTATCACATTGTATGCTGAAAAATATTTCACAACCATAAAGTTGACTCGAACCAGCGTGTCTCAGGGTGACTTCCCGATTTTGAGATCCAAGTGGATCGTTCCTTCGGCTACGACCGAGGATCCTGCAAAACCATATAGGGGGGTTGATGAGGGAGTCAGTAAATCATCAGCCAATTTGAGTCTTTTAAAAGCCTCGTAGGATATCAGATCCACTGATGATCCTGTGTCAACCAAGACCCGGTGGACCTCCCGATTAGCAATTTTATCCTTGATGATAATTGCATCTCATGCGGCGCTATAACTTCGCTCAGATCTTCATCGGTGAAGATTATTGGCTCCGGGCATGCCGAATTTTGTCTCTTTTTGGGTAGGTGCACAGCTCCCATGAACCGTGCTTTTTGCTTTGCCTTCCTGATTGATTCTACAGTCGGGCCTCCCACATGATCACGTAGATGGGCGTCTGCTCCCGATCTTCATTTTCTTTTCCCTTATCAGCCTTTTTGGCGGCTTCTCTCGGGCTAGGTGATCGGGCTCTCTTTTTTGGTTTTGGCGAACCAGTACGGGACTTTCTCGATTCCCGTACATACTGACCAAGTTTACCTTGCTAGATTAATTTCTCGATTTCTGATTTCAGAATTCGACAATTATCCATGTGGTGCCCGTAGTCTTTATGGAGACGACAATATTTTGTCATGTCCCGATCCTCTGGAAGAGAATGCAGCTTCCTGGGCCACCTCAAAGATTTCTTGTCCTAGATATTCATCAGAATGTCTGACGGTTTTGCGTTGAGGGGAGTGTAATTCACCCGTCCCTTATCACGCTTCCACTTATTTTTTGACCCCTGATTTTTGTCGTTCGGGGAACTTTTCTCTGTATCCCGATCATATCTTCTGTCTTGATCGGCTTTAGCCCGAGCGTTTATTACTTCGTATATGCTGGCTTGCTTTTTTGGCACTTACGTAACAGTGTCCCGTATGTTTTGGGTTTATATGTTAGCAAGACTTCCAAAAGTCTTTGATGAGTGATCCCACTCCAGAGTGCGTTGTATGCCACTTGATCATCAAGATCTTCGATCTCAATGGCAACTTCATCGAACTGATTCAGGACATCCCGAATTGTTTCATTTCTTCCTTGCCGAATGGCGAATAGACTATCTGATGTCTTTTTACTCCCGATGGCACTTCGGAATCGGGCTATGGACTTCTGGGTGAGATCCTAGAAGTTGTTAATGGATCCCGGTTGCAGGCTGCTGAACCATTTGATGGTTGGTCCCTTGAGTGAAGCCGGGAACATCCTGCAAAGTAACTCGTCCTCTCGACCAAGTACTGTCATTACTGACTTGAAGTAGCTTATGTGCTCCTTCGGGTTTGTCTTCCCCTCGAACGGGGTGAAGGTTGGCATGATGAAATTTTGAGGAAGAGGGACGTTCATAATTTCATCTGAGAAAGGTTCTCGATCAACCACATCCAGATCTTCATCGTGGTCCCGATCTTCCAATTTTCGCTCGACCGCTGCCATTCTCCTTCAGAGGCGATCTTGTCTTGCCCCATCTTCATCGGATTCTGCGTCTTCCTCCCTTAGGGAGCGTGTTATAGCCATAGATACCCTTGAACGTGAAGGCTGGGGAAGACTTTCTCCCTGGTCCTCGATTTCCTCCCGATGACTCCTTTGGGGCAAGGATCCAGTCTTAGATGGTATCGAAATACGATCTAGGGCACTGATCCGATCCCGTTTGGTG
>NW_028291184.1:244169-247160 GCF_041222555.1 Hakea prostrata | reverse complement strand
TCTGAGGGATGCCGGACCCACTACCAACATGGAGCCGTATGCGTGACCTACCCAAAGAAGTACGGTGCTATGACTTAAAGCATGTCTACCATAGAGACCAGCATACATAGAGTTAGATGCATTCATACTTTATCTGTTTCATATTGCATTGCATCATGTTATGTTTTGCCACATGTTATCTATGATGTTATGGATTAACTACCTTGCGAGTTTCTTGAAACTCATTCCTTTGTATATTCTTTTTCTCCTCTTGGTGTACGGCTTTGAATCCATGAAGGTTGATGATGAGGTTCTATTTATGGAAACAGAATCCTGATGAAGATCTAATTAGTTGATGGACTTGGAGTGCTCTCTATCTTGGTTTGAAGGCATTTCTACCTACTAGGTAAGTCACTTGACTTGTGTACAAAACCCCTTTAGGTTTGGATTTGATCTGGGCCTTCAATTCCCTGTTTTGGCCTTCTTTATCTGCATTGGTCGGGATTGATTGGTCGGCTGGGCCAGTCGACCAATCCACTCGACCAATGGGTCTTGTCTTTGGCAATTAGGTTGATTCTTGCTCTATTTAAGTCTAACCTCGAGTCCACTTCGTATTTGCTGCCTCCAAACCCTCTGGAGCAGACAAAGACCTCTGCAAGTCATCTCTCTTGCATCCTTGGAGTTTTCTTGGCGGATCTTCGTCGGAACTCTTCTTTTTGCATCAAAAGGTATGTCTACTCTCTCTTCTTCTCCTACATCTTTGTTTTTCTTTCCTTTTTGAGTTGAGGCAGTGGAAGAGATGCTGCATCCTCTGTTGCAAACATCTCCGAACATGTTCTCATGATCATCCTAAGGATTTAAGGCTAGAACAATGATCTTAACCATGATCATTGCAAGCTTTTGAAGGATTCATGATCAAACCATGATTTAATCTCTGTTAATTTCCTAATCTGAATTCCGATCTCTTTGGATCTTCTTTCATTGATCATGTTAGTGGTTAATGGTTGTGTTTTCTTTCTATGATCCATAATCCATAGAATTCTAGTTGTTCTCTTCTACCTTACTATGTGTTCTTCATGATGCATGATAGTACATATATGGTAGGTTTTATTTCCTTATTTAGATTTATGCTTCTAAGCCTTATTCCATGAAGACCTATGCATGTTTTCATGTTTTCATTACCAAAAGCAATGATCCATCCTCCTATAGTTCTTGTCTTTGTTTTCTATTTCAAAATTCATCAAGATCCATGTTTGATTTATTTATGGTAACTTTTTGTTTCCTAATTTGGATCTTGATACCTTGATTTGATTAGTGTTTTGAGGTCCCCTATATGTTAGAATACTACTGATGTAGTCTACCCCTTGATTAGTACCCTTTTGAACCACCAAATTCGGATTTCATATCTCAAAACTCTGATTTTCTAAGCTCTTGCTCTGCATTGGTCGGTGATTGGTCGGCTTGGACCACTCGACCAATCCACTCGACCAATGAGTACGGCAACTCCGAGAATTGGTCCGTTTCGGATGTTTTGGTATATTTTCTGTTAGGGATCTTTCCTAATATGTTGTATATACTTGTTTAGGACCTTCTTCTCAAGTTTGCCAAGATCTTACTTGATTTCTTTGGATTCTTTGCGAGTTATAAAAGGTAAGGATGGTTATTTCCTTAATTACATAGATAGCATGAATCTAGTTTCTATATTTGAATATCATTAATATGTTTCCTAAATTAGATTCTTACAATGATATTCTACTTGTTGCATAACTTTGATTACGGTAGCATTACTTATTCATATTGAATTGATTCATGTATGATTTACTTACCAATGTTATACAAGTGATTGTTATCTTGATTTCTTTCCATATATGGAGTTACCATATATGTGATGATATGAATTGATGCATGTGTATGCTTACGTATGGTTTGGAAAGGAGAGGTGTCCTTTTGACACTTCTGTCCTTGGACTACTACGGGAATATTATGGGATATTTCCGGAGATGCCCTCTGGACACCTTCCTAAAGCTGTTGGATGACATATATAGGATTGTCTAGTAGTGTTTGGCTAGGATGTCTGTTATGTGGGACCCTAATCGGAGGGGTATTGAGACCGAACGACCCGTGGTAGCAATGGGGATTCATGGGCGCTCAAGACCGGTAACCAACCCGTGAGAGGACGGGGAATCACATTGTGGGGGCCATTTGTTGGTAGGGTTGCATATGGTTAGACTTGGGCTCACGGGCGCTTAAGACCGGTAACCAACCCGTGAGAGGGCGTGAGAGCTTCCCGTTTACCATATGTGGATAACCAATAGGGTTGATGAGTCCGTAGTCCGAGTTGGTCGGTGCCATAGGATACGGCTGACTCTAGTGTGAAGGATACCGGAAAGGATCGTCGGGGACGAGGAATGGAAGTATCTGGATCGACTTGATGTAACCAAGTAGAAGACTTGCATTTGGCTAGGTATTACACGACATGCGCCGGTACTTATACCAAATGGTTGTGAGAGAGTGTGTTGACTTAACCCCACTGCCAAGGTTTGTCTGAGGGATGAAGGACCCATTACCAATCGGCTGCTCAAGACCGGTGAAATGATCCGTGAGAGAATCCAAGATATCTTAAATGGTTGAGGATGTGAGTGGACTTTCCTAAAGAAGTACGGTGCTATGACTTAAAGCATGTCTGCCAATAGAGACCAGCATACTTAGAGTTAGATTCATTCATTCATTGTTTGTCTCATATCATATTGCATTTATGATTGTTACGGAATCCTGCCATTTATGTTATTATGGATTTTAAGCGCCTTCTTGAGTTTCTTTGAAACTCATTCCTTTATTGTACAATGTTGTTAGACTATCCTGCAGTACGGAATACTATGACGGTCCCTATGAGGAAGCGCAAGGCGAAGAGACATATCTCCGGGGAAGGTGATTGCGGTTACCACAATTACTCTGAAGATCCCACGGGTGGTTATGCTCCGTACGATGCTTAGTCCGACCATTGAGTTTTTT
>NW_028291182.1:237500-257226 GCF_041222555.1 Hakea prostrata | reverse complement strand
ATCTCATATCCTTGGTGACACAACTGTAGTTACTCGATTCTCGAGATATCCTCAGATCCTCTTGAGTACACATCATAGCGTACATAAGGCTACCTACCGCACCGGAATTTGGAACTCTTTCCATCTTGGTTTTCTCCTCTAGAGTCTTAGGACCCATATCAAGGCTCAAATGCAAACCCCTTCTCCACTAGAGTATCAGTTGGTTTGGCAGTTTGTGCATCTCGTATCTCGTCAAGACATTGTCAATATAGGTCTCCGAGATAAACCTAGTAATCTCTTTTGCCTATTTCTACAATCTTGACACCAAGCACATAGCTTGCTTCACCCATGTCCTTCATATCAAATACGGAGGACAACCATTTCTTAATGGTTTCCAATAGCTCCTTGCTATTGCTAGCCATAAGTATGTCATCTACGTACAGTGTTAGAATGACATAATTATTATCAAATCTCTTAGTGTAAACACAGTGGTCTTCCTCAAGCATGGAAAAACCATTTTCCATCATAGCTTGGTGGAAGCGCACATTCCACTGTCTAGATGCTTGCTTTAAGCCATATATGGACTTCTTAAGCTTGCACACTTTGCGCTCAAGCCCATTAGCTTCAAAGCCTTGAGGTTGATCCATATAGATCTCTTCTTCAAGTTCTCCATTGAGAAAAGCAGTTTTTACATCCATCAGATAAAGCTCCAAGTCCAACTGAGCAACAATAGCTAGTATGAGGCGAATTGAGGCAAACCTAACCACAGGGGAAAAAGTTTCCTCATAATCAACGCCCTCTCGTTGGGTGTAGCCCTTAGCCACTAAACAAGCCTTGAATCTCTCGATAGATCCATCCGCCTTTCTTTTGATCTTGAGAACCCACTTGTTCCCAATTGCCTTTAGGCCTGGCGGCAAGTCAACCAAGTCCCAGACATGATTAACTTTCATCGACTCCAACTCTTCCTTTATTGCTTTCAACCATTCATTTGAGCTTGACCCTGCAAAGCTTCCTGCATGCTCTTTGGTTCATGCTCATCAACTGAAGTCATCTCACAGTCGATCTCTTCAGGAGTTACCATGTAGGCTTCATCCTCTATGTCGAAACGTCGACGAGGAACTAGCCCGCGCCCACTACGGCGCAAGTGCATGTCGATTGCTCACCGTCTAAGGTAGCTATCACATCTGCACTCCCACTCCCACTAGGATCTTCCGGATGAACCCCAGTGTTCATTATCCGAAATCTGAATCCCTGGAGTGACAAGACCACTATCTTGTATCTCAAAGAATTCCGATGATTCTTTGTTAACTCCTGAAAGAGATGGAAAATCATTCTCCAAGAATGTTACATCCCTAGACTCAAGTTCCGTTGTCCTCTCACTCTCATCTAGTCCAATGAAGACATAGCCCTTTGAGGGTTCAGAATATCTCACAAAGATACACTTTCTTCCTCTGGGTCCAAGCTTTCCATATTGGTGAGAAGTAGAGTGAACATATGCTGCACATCCCCATGCGCGCAAGTAACTCAAATCTGGCTTCCTTCCGGTCCACAACTCATATGGTGTGGAAGGAACCGATTTGGTTGGAACTCTGTTGAGAATATAGGCCGCATCAACCAAAGCATCTCCCCCAATAAGAGATGGGTAGATTTGCCTCGCGCCATCATGGATCTCACCATGTCTAGCAAGGTTCTATTCCTCCTCTCAAAGAACCCCATTTTGCTCGTGGAGTCCCACTGGAATAGTAAGTTGTCTAGATATCCCCTTTTCATCACATAACCCTTTGAACATATCGGAGAGATACTCTCTACCTCTATCCATTCTAAGAGTTTTAATCTTTTTATCTAACTGATTCTCAACTAAGCTCATGAATTTCTTAAAACATTCCAGAGCTTCTGACTTATGAGAAATTAGATAAATGCGACCATACCTTGTATAGTCATCTATGAATGTGATGAAATAAAACTGTCCTTTTCTAGTATGCACATTCATGGGTCCATACACATCTGAATGGATAAGTTGTAAAGGAAGAGGGCTCTCAAAAGCCTTTTTAAATGGTTTTCTAGTTGCTTTTCCCCGCTAGACATGACTCACAGGTTGGCAAATCGAGATAGTGAACCTTGGCCTAAGAGACATTCTCTTGCCAACTGTTCATCCTATCTAAGCCAATATGTCTTAGTCTAGCATGCCACAAATTATAATCAATACACACAAGATCTTGGCAAACAAAACCACTACTAGAATTAAATGAATAATCAATTGTATCCAATACAATGAAACCATTCAAGAAGAACCATAACCATAAACCGTATCACCCGAGATACAAAACCAAAGAATTGTTTTCAAATACAACTCTAAAACCATGTCTCATAAACCACTCTTGTTTCTCGTTCCCACCTCTCGTTACTTTGCCTAGACCACCGAGGTTGAGCTCTCTCCTTCTTGCGCTGAAGCCCGCACCCTTACTAGTGCTTGCTTCAGCAGCAACTACTTCAGTGTGAGGGACATCGGCCAACATCTGATCCTCCTCTAGCTCAAGGTGCTTGGCAGCTTGATCAAATGTCTTGACCTCATCAACATGAGTCAAGAAGATCTTCATATGCTCTCAAGTCTTTGGCAATGACTGATGACTCGCGGAGACTTGCTCCTCATCGCCTTCTCCGGCGCCCACATGCGCTCAACTCACTAATCATGTTAGACATGATGGTTATATGCTTGCCTCATGGTGTGACCCCAGGCGCATCTTATAACCGTCAAAGGTGAGTCCGAGCTGGCGGCCTCTTGTGGTGGAAGTCCCTCCATACTGGAACTTCACAGCCTCTCACAAAGACTTTGCAGTCCTATGCTTCTCATAACGAAGCATCAGGTCATCCCTCATGGAGCTCAAGATTGTAATCCTGGCTACCCGGTCTTTCCTCTTCCAGGCATTGTAAAGCTCAAGGTCCCTGCTATAATGTGCAGTGGTACCTTCCTCAGGTGGGGACATGGTCTAGTTTACGGTTTCCGGCATGTTCTATTCTTCTAGGAGATACTGCACCTTTCGGTGCCAAAGGTCATAATACCTCTCATTCGGTTTATCTCCTTTCGTGAAATTAGCAACAATGCTCTTGGTAGCAGCCATTTATTCTAGAGACATTACATACTAGGATGAGTTCAACTATTCTAGCATAAAACACAACTCAAGCAACAGCAAATCACACTAGCATAGTCAACCTATGGGATAAGCATTTAAACAAAAAGAGATGCTAACAAACATTCAATCAAATTCTGATGCAAAACCACATAGACTTATACACTAGTTTCATTCTGTGCAAGAAACATGATTGATAGACCCAAAATAAAAAATAGTTTTATTAAAATAAAACATGCATTCATGTTAAAGCTATGAGGTGGTTCACACAGAACACTTCTACCTCATTAGCTCCCACTAGGCCCCAATAGGCCCTCAATGCCCAAACATCACACAGATTGTCGGGCCATTGGTATCTAGTAAGTTAGAAACACATTCTGAACTGGACAGACCAATATCCAAAAAAATCCATCTCCCAGACGGACTGCCGTCTGCCTTTTATGCCTAGACGGATGACCGTCTGGCATTCTGTGACCAGAAAACGGCGTTTTTTCTGGATTTTTCATGAATGAAATTTTTCCAAAAAACGGTAAAACACGTTTTTTCACTCAAAAAATCATCCAAAAACACATGAAAAAAATCCAACAATAAATTTTAAATAAAAAATTATCATCATAGATTATCAATTCATGCAAATCTTCATTAGGGAAATTCACAAGGATCTCCCACTCAGATCCGAACCAAAATAAGGGTTTCCATAAACCCTATCAATTCTCCCATAGGTTTCGTATTAAACCCTGGATTCTCCTTAAACCCTTGATCCTCCCATTGGATCCATACAATAAAATTAAACAATGGAGAGAACAAAAACCGTGGGAACCTGTCTCTGATGCCAATGTTGGTAATACTCCATATATCAATATTGTTTAATTGACTGGGGAAAGATTCCTTACCTGGATTCGCTTTCCCTTTTATGAAGTATTCGCAATGAAGTCTAGATCCACGTTCTCGTTCAACCACCAAAGCTCTACCGGGGCGATTCCACAATCACTAGGAAAGGGAATGATATCCACAACCCAAATGCCGTGGATTAAGGGAATGAAGATCAAAAACGAGGAAAGGAAAAAATTTCCAAGCCTGCGATTCTAAGAGAGAGGGAGAGTGAGATGGAGCCGTCGTTTCTCAGAGATAAATCTCGTGCGAATGAATCACACACTTACTCACTTATGCGATGGTTACCAAAATATATAACCCTATTTTGTAATCGCCCTAATAGTGAGTTTCCAATATTGCCCTTGGGCATTTAAGTTATTAATCATATTAATAAATTCCAACATAGGACCTGTATGAAAATTCCTCCCTAGATTTGACTTGTTTGCTTATGACTGCCGAAGGTTGAGGCTCACGTTGGTACCATTTTGATGCACTAGTAGACACGTCTGGGTGCAGCAAGTGCCGTTTCATACTAATATCAGCACCACAGTAGATCTGGCAGGTATTGCCAAAGATCTGTTTTTGGCAGGAGCAACAGCCCAGTTTCAGGGATGCAAATCCTTGTCTCTTGTTCTTGGGCAGGGATTAGAGGGTCCTCTGATTTTCTTGCTAGTTCACTTAATCTGGGAATTGAAAATTCTCTATGTTTCTGTTTTGGATTTTTGATTTGTGTGACTTTTGTGGCATTTCATTCTGTTCTCTGTTTTTAGTACCTGGACTTGTACTATCCATGAACACCATTGATCATCCTAATTCTAGTGACGGTAACCAATTGAGATATACTTTGAATGCATATATTATTTAAGCTATTTATTCTTAAAATATGTTTCATGCAGGTTTATGTACATGTGGAGAGCAATGAACCAGTTCCACGAGGTTCAGAATCACATTGTGCAACAAGTTCAGGGCCTTGTGAACCAATCTAAAAAGGAGGAGTCAACCTCTGAACTCCACCGGCAGGCAACCCGCCACCTTGAATCAGCTGTTTCTGCATGGCACTCGAGCTTCTGCCGGCTAATACAATACCAAAAGGACTATACCAGGTCCCTTCATGGTTGGCTCAAGCTTACTCTCCTCCACGTTGGCAATGGCAACACCAATGGCAGCCAAGAGCCAGCCCTTGCTGTCCAAGCCTCCTCCAACCTTTTTACTTTCTGTGATGAGTGGAAGCTGGCCGTTGATCGGCTTCCTGACACAGTAGCTTCTGAGGCCATCAAAAGCTTTGTTAACGTTGTCCACGTAATATCGGGTAAGCAGGCTGAGGAGATCAAGACCAAGAAACGAATGGAGAGTGCCTCCAAGGAGCTTGAGAAGAAGGCCTCGGCACTCCGTAACATTGAGAGGAAATACTACCTGTCATATTCAATGGTTGGCATAGCTCCTCCTGATAGTGGTCCCAATGATGGACGTGTTTTAGATACACAGGACCCTCTTGCCGAGAAAAAGTCTGAACTTGCAGTTTGCCAGAGACGGGTCGAGGATGAGATGTCGAAATATGCAAAGGCAATTGAGGTAACAAGGGCAATGACACTGACTAACATACAAACAGGTTTGCCTGGAGTTTTTCAGGCAATGACTGGGTTCTCAGCCTTGTTTACAGAGGCTCTTGAGGGGGTATGCAACCGTTCCTATGCCATTTAGTTTAAATATATATATTTTTTCTTTTGAGAGAAGGGTTGGGGGGGGGGGGGAGAGGGGGAGTGAATTAGAATTATCAAGGCTGGGATTCTTTTTAAAAGAAAAAAAAATTGGGAAGGCTGTTTGTTTTTTGCCCTCCTTTGTCATTGTGTAGATATAATGAAATTTTGTCATTTTGCCATCATGGGTGTAGGGAGGGGATGTCTCTGTAATCTGTACAGGAAATTGCTTAGTTTGTTGTAAAAGAAGCTGTGGCTTCTTTATCAGGTTAATAAAGAGGATTTTTTTTAATCTCTTTCTCTTAACAGATTTTGAATTAGATCTTGTTGTAGTCCTAACCAAAAAACTTCATTGAAAACTGCAGGACCAGCTTAGTCAAGCTGAGTTTCCGAGTTGGTAGAAAACTTATGTTGAGTTTGTATTAACCTGGGAGAGTTTATAACTGAACCCACCCACAGCCACCCCTAGTTGTTGAGCTTCCATTTGATTGTGATATATATAGATATATTTTTTTATATAATTTTGAAATCATAAATACGACTAAATGTACAGAGTTGTACAGCAGTTTCTGTCTCCCATCATGTGAGCTAAATAGTCTAAATGCAACTTGATGCCCAAATGTGCATGGCTTATGTGGTCCATTGAAGGCAGCTTTTTTCTTCAAACAGATAAAACTGAAAGAAGAAATGAGTAGGACAAGAACTCTACAGATTTCAATTGAAAGTTGAGACAAATGCCAACTAGTGTAGCAGCTGGAAATTTATTAGGTCTAACAAACAAGAAAAAAAGAAAAAAGCTTCAGCCTACCCTGTATCTTCTACTAAATAAAATCAAGCAAGTAATTTTTTTCCTTTCTGTTTATTGTTCCATAAGTTTAATTAGGTAGTTCAGCTGATCCATGAAAACAGGATTTTTACTAGGGGTGGTGCTTTGTGTGGTCCATATCCAGAAAAGCAGGCCAATGTGTTCCTTATGGTCCATAAAACCAACTTGTTGAGAATATTTAGTTAATCATCTTCTGATATTGACTTTCTTATTTTCTTAATCATGTTGTCAAGGACTGCATCAGACTTGTCCCTCCTTCTAGTATTCTTCTTGGATCTGATGTTTTCTACTTTTCTTTGTTTCACTTTTATGGATTAATTGAAATACTAATTACTTTGATACATAATAAATTTCCACCTCATTATATAGACAAACGAATCAATTTCGATAACTAATGTTTTCCTTTTTATTAATTTTATAAAAGTTAGATTTTTCATAAGTAGTATTACGTTCAGACTCAGTTCTCCACTTTGAATATAGGATATATGAATTTCTTTTGAGTTTATCAGTCTAAGCAGGACAAAATATGCCTTGATATTTCTTAGAATTCTTTGACTCAAAAGATCATTCTATATATTTATATATTTATCATATCACAACTACAATAATTTGAAATAGAAAATCTATATGAAAGATAAACCTAGCTGTTGGAATAAAATTATTTGTTGCTTTTTGATACATGACGATATGTAACATGAAGTGAATTAAGTGAAAATGTAAAAATAGGGGGATTTGACCCCTCGATAAAGAAAAACCTTCATAACAACTCCAATGCCATGCTACAATGCCCAAGAATTTTAATCACCATTCATGAGTGAGCCAAAAAGTGAGAGATGGTTGGCTGGTGGAGAATGTAGCTTGAAATGTCAGAATAATACTAGACGCAAAGAGAAACCAAAGTAAAGGATGACGTGGGAGGCAAAGAAATCAAGTATTGTGGACCTTAGGGGTTGATGGGTAATAATGTTCACTTTTTATTTGGTTTTAAATTAAATTAAAGAGCACGTAAGAAATTAATGTTCACTTCTTCTTCTTTCTTTTCTTTCTTTCTTTTATTTTTCTTTCTTTCTTTCTTTTCTTTTCTTTTCTTTTCTTTTCTTTTCTTTCTTTTTTTTTTTTTTTTTTTTGTGATAAAGTTTAAGGTCTTTGTTAACACAATGATTGAGAGACATCAACATAGTTATAAGTTACATCTTATGAAAATAAGAAAATATTTTTATGCGCTCCTGTGTTCCAAGCAACAAAGGAGTGCTCTATTTTATTTAGGTTGATAAAATGGATTGTATGCTTTATTAAAAAGTTGATGCTCCTTGTAATTGGATCCATCAATTCACATATAAGAAAGTGTATTGACATTATGAGATTCTTTCTTTATCATGAGAGATGTAGACATGGTTGGTTAGGTACCATCACCATGAGTGCTTTGCCAATTTTTATTTTTTATTTTCTAGAGGAGAAATTCTCAACAAAAATGAAATAAATGAGTGCATTTCTTTATACTCAAAATGGTGCATTAAGAAGCAATAACCTACTTTTGATTTCCTTTGGTTTTACTCTTGAAATTAGTTTTAAAAATTAATAATTAAAGAGAAATTTTAAGGGTTAGGCCTTGACACAATAGCTAGTGGACCACAATTGTAGTATGAGGTCAAGCTATTGAAATAACCTCTTAGTAAAAAATTTTGGGGGGTAAAGTTGTGTAGGAAAATGTCACTTTGATTTTGTGTGGAAACCTTCATGCCCTAAGATTTCACACATAAATGTGCTCATCAGATTCCCCCACACTTAGACTAAGCTTGTCCTCAAGCAAAAATTAAAGAATACAAATGTAGGTAAGAAACTAGTGCAACAAAATAAATCATAACTCACTTTCGTAGGAATCACGGTTACACTTAGCATGTGCAACAAGCCTTTAAACTACTAGGTTACCCCTAGAGGACAAGTTTTGTCTCGTGGATGTTTGCAGAGAATATACATCCAAAATTTCAATTTAGCTCAAAATAAAACATTGCAAAATTCCAACTTTAACAATTGGTAAGTACTCAGACAGGATCAATAGCTATGACAATTTTTCTCACCATTGGCTTAAAATCCCCCACCCTTGAACTTTATTACCTTATATTGATTCTTGACTTAGCATATATCTCAATCAAAGACTCACCTTATATCTTTCAAGTACATCTCTTCTTTAAGCAAAACCACTCATAAAGTAAGGGGACCAAGGACTAAGGTTTTGAAGTATTTTTGACCAAACAATTTTACCAAGGCATTGATGACACTTGTATTTATCTCTCTTTTCTTTTGAGTAGTGAACTCTACTTTACTCTACTACGGTTGGCTTGAATGACATAGTGGAGCAAACACCAGAAACCCAAGTTACTTTGTAGCTTTGCTTTGCATATGCCACATAGACAATGATGCGAGAGTTCTTTTCAATAATCTCCTTCCTAAGAGTTTTGATCAAATCACCTCGATTCTTGAGTCGGAGTGCCCTGTCTAGTTCCAAGGAATTCAACTTTTACTTTCTACTCTTTCTTTCTTTCTTTCTTTCTTTTTTTTTTTTTTTTTTTTTTTTTTTTTTAACTTTTGTCATTCCAAAAAATTGATCTCAACTTATAGCCAAAGAAACAAGGACCCACATAACTCATAGATGGTCCAACTCCTTAAGTTAAGGGTCTTTTATTTTTCTAAGGAAAGTCCTATCTCAACATATATACAAGTTACCTTCCTCTCAACAGGGTTTTTATGTGTTTACGATGGGTACTAAAATCACTCTCATTTCACATATCATAGCAATTGAAAGAGTATGTACACTAACCAAAAGTCAAAGTTAAAATCTATAAAGAAGCTATTCCCCCCTACACTTAAGTAATGCAATGTCCTCAATGCATGTATGAAAAGATAAACAAGGAAGACAAATGAGGGGCATACCTTTCAGTCAAGATGTGCTTATCATGGGAAGCTTTAGTCTTATCTTCAATATCAATGTATGATGGGGAAGACACTCTAAATAAGAAAAACCATGAATAGAAAAGTCATTCCTAAATACTTCAAGAAAAACCTTTACCGTGTAAGAGAAAATTCTCATCATCCGTTGAGGCTCTTTAGAAGGTTTGGCATCATTCGTAAGATGAATATGAAGTTGTACAATGGAAGAGCTTAGACTTTGATATTAGTGATAGACCAACTCAATGCTTCTTTATTATCATTCAACAATGTGATCAACTCTTCTGCTTTGTTAGAAGTTAAATCAAAGACAACAATGGCAGGAAGAGAATTATCTTGTCCCAAGAAAGCATACTTCAAATTAGAAGGCAACTCTTTCAATTCTAGCTTGGAAGGTTTAATTATTGAGGGCTTGGGAATGGAGATGCATAGGGGTTTAATAGGCTCTAAAGGTGTGTGAAAATTTAAGACTTCATAAAAGAAAGTTTCACTATCATCATCCAACATATCCATACATTTTTGAAATTCAGAATCAAAATCAATCTCAAAGTTGGTAATCAAATCATTAGGAAAATCCAAAGACTCCTCAAGCATATTGATCTCTTCTTCTATTTGTGGTTGTTTCCCTATCCTGAACATATTAAATTCTACAGTTCGATTTCCAAAAGACAACCGTAAGAGGCCATTTCGACAATTGATTAACGCATTACTAGTAGCCAAAAATGGTCTTCCTAGAATTATTGGAATTTCATCCTTGATTGAAAAAGGTTTAGTATCTAGTATAATGAAATCAACTGGAAAAATAAATTCTCCCACCTTTAATAAAACATCTTCAACCATCCATTTAGGAATCTTAATTGACCTATATATCAACTGGAGAGTAGTTCTAGTTGCTGTCAATTCTCTTAATTTTAATTGCTTATAAACATGGTAAGGCAAAAGATTCACACTTGCACCAAGATCAAGTAAAGCATGTTCAATGTGTGTATTGCCTATGACACAAGCTATGGTAGGGCTCCTTGGATCCTTATACTTGGCTGCTATAGGTTGAGTAATAATGGAACTGATGTTATCTGCCAAAAATGCCTTTTTGGGAATGTTAGTGATTCTTTTATGAGTGCATAAATCTTTCAACACTTTTGCATAGGCCAGGATCTAGGATATAGCATCTAAAAGAGGGATATTCACTTCTACCTTTTAAAGACATAAAAAATTTTCTCCATAGTTGTCGTCTTTTTCCTATTAACTAGACGACTAGGATAAGGAGCCTTAGGAACATAAGGACTCTCATTAGAAATTTGCTCTTTTCTCATAGTTTCTGATAGTGGTTCACCAAACTTAAGTACTGCTAAAGCAACTGGCTCATCTTCAACTTCTATGGGTTCCTTAGACAAACTATTATTAGGAGATACTTGAACATTCTCCTCATCATAGTGGTCACTAATCTCGCTCTTTTCATTAATATGTGACTCACCTGTTAAATACCCTTTCCCACTTCTTAATGCAGACACATAATTAATTGAAGCTAAAAAAGAATAGGATTCAACTTGGTTGACTTGATTTTGTGGTCTTTGTTGAATCTAAATCCTAGGATTTAACTCAGGTTGGCTACGCATTTTACCTTTTTCTCGCTCAAACAAAGCACTTGCAAGAGTGGAAATTTGTTTTTCCATATTATGCATAGAAGTTATGAAGGTGCTGGAAAGTACTTCCATATTCTTCTCTAAGGAAGATGGATGAGAAAACTCTGGATTGTTACCTCTATTGAAATTAGGTGATGATTTTTTTGTGCAATGTGAGGCATATGAGGCACAATAGGTGGATTGACAGGCCTAGCTAAATTGACATTCTGGAAATTTGGGGCTTGAGGGAATTGAACAGTTGGATTATGAGAAAATTGGGCACTTTGTTTTTGAGGGGCGCACTAAAGTGATTTTGTGTGGAATAATTGCTTAATCTATTTTGGTTTTACCCTTGAGACCATAAAATGTTAGAATGATTCTTCCACCCAGGATTGTACGTGTTACCATACGGGTTTGGAAACATCGCACTGACATTTTCATGTTGGCCTCCAGAATAGCTAGGACATTCCTCAATTACATGTACAGGAGACTGACACCATGCACACATAGCAATAGATTTTTCAATAAAATGTGCTTGACTTGGTGGTGGTGGTGCAACTTTAACTACCAAAGTCTCTAACTTTTTTAAAAGACTATCTATTTGTGCTTCCTTATGAACTTGACTATCAACAAAATATCCCCTATTACTCCTTTCAGATTCTTGGGTTGACTTCCATTCTCTAGTTCCATTTGCTAGGTCTAAAAGAAATTTCCAAGCTTCAGAATCATCAGTGAACGATGTAAATCCTGTGGGGCACATAGATTCTAAAAGTTACTTTATTTGATAATCGATACCCTTATAAATTATTTGGCATAAATGCCATAATTCTATACCATGGTGAAGGCATTCTTTGAAAAGGCTTTAGAGCCTCTCAATTACCTTAGCAAAGGACTCATTGGGTTTTTTGACGAAATTGAAGAATATCATTTCTTATTTTATTCGTCTTGGAAAAAGGAAAGAATTTCTTTAAGAATAGGACAATGAATTGTTCCCATGTGGTAATGCTATCCCGCGGTAAACTATAAAACCACTTTTTGGCTTGGTCCTTTAATGCAAATGTAATAAACCGTAGTCCTACAGCATCATCAATGAGTTGTTGTACCTTCATAAGGATACAAACCTCCTCAAACTCCTTAAGGAACAAATATGCATCTTGATCAGGTAATCCATGAAATTGGGGTAACATAGACAAATAATGATATTTAAGTTCAAAATTATTACCCCTCACATTAGGTAAACGTATACAAGAGGGTTGTGTAGATTGAGTTGGATAAAATCTATCTCTAGGACTCTTAGGTGGAGGTAGGTCTTCCATGGTCAAGGTAGACACTCAGACAATTCTATTTGTGGAATCACAAGTCCAGACACACATGCACTAGCCACCTAATGCAATTAAAGGCTCTTATGAGAGAATGCAATTTAAAAAAAAAAAAAAAAAGTAACTAAAGAAGAAAAGAAAATAATAAAAATAAAAGGGAAAGTAGTGAATTTCCCCACCACAAAGATTGAAACAATAATTCCAAAGCTGTAAGGTTGCCGTATAGCTGAGTGTTGTATAGGTTTGACAGCAAGGGAATTCGTATAGTGTTAGGAGCCACCTACAATCGAATCCTAGGGATTCTGCAGTAGAGTGGGGACTACTATACGTTTTTGTTTCTACTATAGTTAAGAGTAATATCTTTGAATTTTTTTGTAAAACACTTCGATTTACCTAAGAATGAGAAATAAAATGGACTAATACCTCCCCGGCAACGGTGCCAAAAACTCGTTTGTGAAATTAAAAGTAACCGCAAGCTCACGGTATCATGTAGCTAACGAGTCGATTTCAAGGAGATATGCCACTTTAGAATTAACTTCTTAATGATAATGCAAGAGTGCAATGATTAAAATTTATTAATTACTTAATTAAACTAAACAAACGGTCCTAATTCATATATCTAATGCGATCGAATTGAAACGAAAATCAAAGCAAACATAATCAACGAATAATTAATAAAGACAGAAAAAAATGCAAATAATAAATAAATTTAAATAAAAGGGAAGTGATCCGAGTGTCAGCTCTGGATCTAGGGAAGGGGAGTATAATAATAATGACTTTGACCGTGGACCCTTTGTCGTAGCTTACAGTCCACCGATCGGGGGAACGGATATTAGAGAAGAAATTGCAGAAAATAAATAATCAAAGCAATAAAAGGAAAGGGAAACCTTAACCAAAGAAAGGCACGATTGTAGGCATCTCTGATCAAGGATCCAGGGGAAGGGAGAACAATAAATAAATGCTGAAATAAATTACAGAATAGTAAACGGAAAGGGAAACCTTAACCAAAGAGAGGCACGACTGTAGGCATCTCTAATCAAGGACCCAGGGGAAGGGAGAACAATAAATAAATGCTGAAAGTAAATCCTAAATTAAGAATATGGAGGGGTAGATAGAAGCGAGAATGGAGGGAGGAGAGAATATTATTGAAGAATGTTACTTCTTTGCGAATTGAACAAATGATTCGAATCTCAACCAACCCGAACAACCAGATCTAAATCTACAATGATCTAGATCTGCAATTGCTAGACCCAGAGAAAAACGAATCTTAAAACTTGAAACTTGAATTTGAAACTTGAACTTGAATTGCATTACATAGAAAAATTAAACCTAAACATTTAATCTATAAATTTAAATCTCACAAATGCAAGCAAAGAAAACTAGAGAAAGCCTAAATAAACTGAAGAGAGAAGAAATAGTGATTCTACTAAGCTCTAAAAAAACGTTCTCCCTTAATGGAGTATGCCCTCCTTTTATAGAGTTTACATGGGATATGAATCTTGATAGAATTTGAATAAAACTCAAGGTTTCTATCTGACTCAACCAATTAGGGTTTTGACGTACTAATCGAACTGACTTAGAGAAATCAAATGCACAATTCCACCGTTGGATTTGAGGATCAAGAAGTCATGAAGCTCTCTTCTAAAAATCAGCTCAATCAGACACTGGATGATCGTTCGATGAAGGGCTTGATCAAAATTGAACAGAAACATTCAAAAACGGGATTCTTCCTTATTCCTTATCTGAATATAATTCTTTTTCCTCTTTTTCTTTCTTTAATCAAATCACAAATAAGAAATAAGATATTGAGGCATGCAAGGACTCTTTTCTCCATTTGGACTCTCTCAATATCTCTGTAGATTTGATTGAAAATTATAATCTCAGCCGTAGATCAAATTTGCCTTCTTTATCTCTTAAATATTTTGGAGTTGACCCATAATCACATCTCTAGTCCATCATGCTCTAGATCAGGCGCATTTTCGCATTTGAGAATTTGAATGGACTTCTTGACGTGTAAAATTGCATGATTCATACCCAAAACTTCAAATATTTGCTTAAATGTTGAAAAGCCCTAAAATATGCAAAAACAACATAAAATCCAAGGTAGCTCCACTTTAAGTGTGTAAAATGCATGTTTTATGCCATAATATTTCACACATAAATGTGCTCATCACATGGGGTATGCTGTTTTTTTATTTATTTTTTATCTAAGGTTCACTTGGGCCAGCTTACGTGCACCTTGACTACATCTTTAGGATAACTTTTATTTATAATTCAAATATAGAAAAACATTTTGACCCTAGTATCAAGGATATTTAAACTCTTAATTTCATACCATGCAGGGTTCATCTTTTGTCAATTGAGCCAACCCCTGAGCCCTGGTTGTTTTAACATTTTTAGTTAAAAAGAATTCTCTCTTGACCTTGGCATTCTCTGAATCTTTACAAGGACTTGGTTGATGAAATATGTTAAATTAGAATTGGAATTGAAATTAATATTGAAATTGAATTTGTGCTTTGACTAGAGGCGACAAGTTGATAGATTTGGGTGATAAGGTCTTTGGCTCTATGCCCACCCAAATCCATATCTGATAGTTAGAAATGGATATGATAACGATGTCCCAGCCCACTCCTTGAATGATTTATTTTAAGTAAGAAAGAGAAGAAAACTGCTCAATTATGCTCTTTCATGCTGTGTTTGATAAACATTTTAGATAGAATAATGTATTTTTGTCGTCTAAGAATGCATGATGAAAGAGAATCATATCCCTTGATGCCTAAGATGATTTCCAGGGCAACTTAGTGAAAGGTGAAAGATGCAATCTGGGTGGTGGATTGAATCCTTTTAGTTGGGGTCCTTTAAAGGGATTAAAAGACAGCTTTGAGTTAGGATAACTGTAAAGCGTCGAGTATTATTACTTTAAAAAAATCTCAAATTAAGAGGTCACGAGTTTAAATCTCCTTAAATTTTACCCATAAAAAAAATGAGGGTTCAAGATTTATTTCCTTTTTCATTTTCCCCCTTCAATTGTTTGAGAATCTTCTAATGGATTGTTTTTAAAATCTTGTGAGAATTGAACATTTGCTTCAAATGAGGTCCGCTCAAATGTATTTTTGTGGGATATAGTCTATAACACAAGGTGTATAGATGCTTCAACCCTCTCACCCAGAAATTTCTTTGTCTCAAGGAACGTTGTGTTTGATAAGAAGTGTTTTCCAGCATTAAAAGAACGGTCTTGTCCCGTTCTTCTTCTTCATCTACTGTTGAGTCCTCTTCTTTATGGCCCTCTGCTCCTCCATTTATTTGTTCCCAGTATGGTTCAAATATGGGTGGAGTTTCATCACAGCAGCATTTTGATTTTAATGGCTTACGGTCTAATGGGCTTGCAGTACTTAATAATTCTGTTGAGCTTGTTCATGAATTCTGTTTTCAATGGGGCTGAACATCAAAGGGTTCTGCTGGGCTCAAGAGTAATTCGAATGGGCTCAGACATGAAAATATGACTTCTGAACCTACACTTGAGATTATTCCTAATGGGCCTGGTTTCGGAAATGTTTCTTCTAGTCCTGTTAATCAGGTATGTACAAATGGACCTGACTTGCAAACTCAATGTAATGGCCCTAGACTTCAACATCAATCTACTGGGCTTGTACACCAAAATGAGTATATAACCTCCCCATCATTTTTTAGTCGCCAACCTGCTACTCCACCCCTACCAAATCCTTTGTCTTCTATTTCCTGTTGTATTTTGAAAAGTCATAAATGTAGCTAAAGAACTGTAAAATCCAGCCCAAACCCTAATCTGGAAATCCATTTGTTTGTAGGTCCAAGACCTGCAGTGAAAGTAGAAGATAGTTGTGGGCCCATGTTAGTTGATTCCATTGTATCTAACTTAGAGCCAATGGAGATTGATGATGGAGTTTCTTATATAGAAACCTTACCTGACTTGGAGAAGAAGTTGCAACTTGTCAGGGAAGAGTTGTATCACGGACTTGAGCCTTAGTTTGATACTATTTGGAAGGTCTCTCAATGATAGGTAAGACTCTTGGTTGAGTTGGGAAAAGCACCCTTTGAGCTTTTGCTTTTCGGAGCTCTAAAACCTGATTTTGGCCTCACTGTGAGTGTTGGTCGATCAGCTTTGGTCGCTCCAAGCAACCTACCCTGACCGACCAAAGGTGTCAGGGACTGTTTTGTCAATCTCTGAGTTTTTAGGTTTTTGAAGCCCTATATATTATAACTTCGAATTAAACTGTTCATATTATTCTAAAGCCTCTAGAGAATGTGGGAAGCACCTCTTATCACTCTCATTGGAGCTTTGGAAGATCCTCAACCATTCACCAAAGTTCTTCTGTCGAATCTTCTTCCTCAAGGTTGGTAATCACTCATACTCTCGCTAGATCTACTCTCTCATTGATTTTCACTTACCTCTATGATTAAGGGGAAGGTCTTATGTCATTACCATGACCTTTCCTTCAATCTCTGTAGTCTTAGAGTGAATCTTTATTCACTCTATTGCTCTTGTGATCTACACAGTTTGATTTTAAATAGAGATCTTGTGTGATCTTCATGAATTTGTATTCATTCTAAGATTTTGATTTCTAATGCATGTTAGATTCATTCCTATGATAGTTTATGACTATGATCTACTATTCTTTCTTTCTTAGAGTGAATTGGCATTCTCTTTAATCTTTCCGTCGAATATGCGGATTGAATTTGGTTAAAACCTAGTTTATGATTAAATTGGAATTCTATTCCATTGATCATTGTTGATGCTTAGACTATGCTAGATAACCTTAGTTTACTATTATAGAATTTCCCTTAAAATTTTGGAGTGTTTCAAATCCTGGAAGATGAGTTTCGAATAAAAAAACTAGAGGTTATGTCCGTACAGGAGTACCTTGGTCGCTCCAAGCGACCAAGCATGACCGACCAAAGTAGTCAATGACGGCAAGTTCACTCTGTTTTGGTTCGTTTCATCTCCAATCTTGGAGGGTTTGTTCCTATGCCTAACTTATGTTTGTTTAAGGTTTCTTTGGAAACTTTGGATCTATCCTCTAACTTTTCTCTAGAGTTTACAAAGTTAACTAAGGTAAGGACGTTCATTTACAAATAACCTAAATTACATGTTTACTCATTTTGGAGTTGAATTGCATGATCATACTACTTTTTGTTAGGACTTGTTTATAATTGTATTATTGCAGTAACTGCTGTAACTACAGTAGGATATTACTCATGTGATTTGCTTATCTATATTGAATATGAATGATCGGTTATTACTCATGTGAGTGGTTTATCAGTTACGATTATGATTGACTGAATTGAGATGTGATGTGATGCCTAAGTTTTAATTGGGGAATGGGGAATTTCTTTCTGACATTTCTATCTTTGGACACTAGTGGAAGTGGCATGGGATGCTTTCCCATGGTGCCTCTTGACGCTTTCCCTGATTACTGGTTGACATATCTAGGTGTCTAGCAGTGTATGGCTAGGAATACCTTGTTATATCAGACCTTATCGAAGGGGAATTGAGACCAAGTGACCTGTAACAGCAATGGGGATTTGTGGGCGCTCAAGACTGGTAACCCGTGAGAGGACATAAATCACATTGTGAGGGGCCATTCATTGGTAGGTTTGCATTTAGTAGACTTGGGCTCATGGGCGCTCAAGACTGGTAACCAACTTGTAAGAGGACATGAGAGCTTCCCGTCTATTATTTGTGGATGACCAATAGGGTTAAGAGTCCGTAGTCCGAGTTGGTTGGTAACATAGGATACGAAGACTCTAGTGGGAAAGATACCGGAAATGATCGCGAGAGGCGAGAAATGGAAGTATCTAACCCTAAATTGATATAACTAAGTAGATGACTTGTATTGGGCTAAGATTAACCCTGACATGAGCGCCGATACTCAGACCAATGGTGGTGAGCAATAGTGTTGACCTAAACCACAGCCATGGAATGTCTGAGTGGGATGCAGGACCTACCCAGAGGAGTATGGTGCTATGACTTAAAGCATGTTTGCCACTAGAGTTAGAAGCATAATTGCATAACTGTCTCATATCACATTGCATCCTATATGTTTTGTAATCATGTTATATATGTTGTTTGTGGAATGATCTGCCTTGCTGAGTTCTTTTGAACTCATTTCTTTTTGGACAATATTTGTTAGATCTTTCTGCAGTACTTGATGACTATGAGAACCAGTACTGCAAGACCACAATGGATGACTCATATAGTTCCCAAGGTGCTGGCTGTTATGACTACGACGATGAAGACTACCAATGTGATGTTGGAGTATATCCGAATTAGTTAGACTCTGGTGTTTGTGTGTCGGCGTTGAGATACTAAAGTCTTTACGTTTAGATATATCTTTTATAGATTTGAAGATACTTAAGTTTAGTCTAGTTTTATTCTTAGTTTGATTCAGTTGTAACTCCCTTGAGATTGATCTACTTTTCCATTGTTGTTGTGGAGTGATTTTCCGCTACACTCTATAATCTATTCATTCTTTTGGAATCATATTTCCGCACTCTAATTGGATTATAATCTTTCTAAGAATCTATCTTTGATTATTCATTTATAATATTTATACATTGATTTAGTCTTGTTCTCGATTATGTTATTGTGAATGTGGGAGGTTGATTGCCGCAAAATGATCGTTGGGCTGTGGATTACACACTCGGGTATCGCAGTAAGGGTATCGGCTGGGTGGATGTGACAACAATTGTGTAAATAAATCTTACCATTCAATTTATTGAATTAAATTTTTTGATAAATGATCCAGATTTAATCCTATCAAATTTAATGGTCAGAGTTCTAGGAGCAAGTATTCAAAGATCGAGAAACAATCCTTGGCCATAATGATGGAAGCAAGGAAGTTGAGGCCCTACTTCCAGCCCCACCCAATTGAGGTATTAACTACTTTTCCTTTAAAAAAAAAGTGCTTCATAAACTAGATCTTTCAGAGAGAATGGTAGTATGGTCAGTAGAGCTCAGCGAGTACCAGGTATATTTTAAGCCCTGAACAACCATAAAAGCACAAACCTTGGCCGATTTTCGTGGTGGAAACCATTAGTCCCATAGAAGAGAAAACTGAACAACCCACTCCGATGATGTGGGACATCTAGGTAGACGGTTTGAGTAACAAAGAAGGAGGTAGAGTTGGTGTTCTACTAAAGAGTCTTGGAGGATTCCTCATTCGGTATGTGTTAAAGTTTGGCTTTAAAGAAAGCAAAACAAAGCCAAGTACGAAGCTTTTCTAACTGGACTTTGGTTGGAAAAAGCACTTGCCATCCCAGAGATAACTATTTATAATGATTCTCAGCTTGTGGTCAATCA